>NC_132884.1:8724794-9024794 GCF_030463535.1 Salminus brasiliensis
CAGCTCACACCTCCAATGAAAACGAGGTGCAGATAGCTGTCCCGTAGAGCAGTCATCGTTTTGAAGCTGCAAGGTTTGAAATTAAGTACTTTTTCTGAGGAAAAAAAAATGTAAGCCCAACCGATGGGTATCTGTATTGGGCCAACATGCTGGAATAGATATCGAATGAATCCGATCCAATCATATAAAAATCCTGAAGTAGCACACAGTCACTATGTGTGGTCGTATATTTGGTATATATGTGTGTTTTACCTCTTCTTGTGGGGTGGAAGAAAGTCTGAGTGTTACTAAAAGTTCTAAAAGTAGACTATCATGCTTATCTTAAGGAAGTGCTTCAGGTACAAATGGCTTATTGATTATTAAAGGAAAATATCAGATCGGTATCGGCTGACACTCAAGGTTTCAACAAGGTTCATCCTTTTTGTCTTGTTTTTTTATCTCTACAGAAAAATGAAGCTTTGCCGGTCGCGACGCGTGTGCGGGACGGCACCCGATGGGTGTTCCTCACCTTCGTGGGTGTGGCCTGTGTGGGCGGCCTCTTGGTCGGCTCGTTGACCATCGCCTGCCTACGCAGCCATGCCCGCCAGCTGGCCTCTGGAAAGCTGGGCTTGGGACCCGAGGCAGGAAGTGACACACATTATGCGTACCAGGTTGGAGCATCTATTTAAAATCTACCTTCAAACTAGGAATCTATGCCACTCTTTTCAAAATAAAGGGTCTTCAAATGCCAAAGAAGAACCACTTTTGGCGTTGACAAAGAACCATGTTTGAGATATATGAGCGTGAAGAACAGGTCTAAAGAACCTTTATTTTAACCTCTATTTTAAACATAGTTCTTCAGTGAACCAAAGCTAGTTCTTTTTTAGGAGTGTATTTATTGTTATTGTGATAAATTATATCATATTATGGCACAGTATGTTTTTCTGGCATTATAAATATAGTCAAATTCGTCATAGTTAACCAGATTTAGTGTAGTGTTCAATTTTGAAAGTATTTTTGTATGTGCCGTCACTGTTTCATTTTTATCCATCATCTCAATTTATTTACTATGTTCGATGGCCAATATATTGTATATTAATATATTAATATCGCCACATGACAGTAAAGATAAATGTATACAGACAATGAATTCCAAGCCTAAGTCCACTGTTTCTGGCTGTTTCTCTCCGCCCCACCCTCAGGACCTCTGTCGGCAGCACATGGCTGCTAAGTCCTCTTCAGGCAAGCACGAAGGGGGGGCAGGGGCCACAGGCGGGGCAGGCACAGGAGGAGGCTCGGGGGGAGGAGCAGGGACGGACACCTCACGGGTCAGCAGCGTGTCGTCTCAGTTCAGTGATGCCGCTCAGCCAAGCCCCAGCTCACACAGCAGCACCCCCTCCTGGTGTGAGGAGCCGGCGCAGTCCAACATGGACATCTCCACCGGACACATGATACTGGTACACACAAGCAGGCACTCTTCGTTCTTGTGTTGGGTGATATACTAGCTGTGCTGGTGTACTGCTAGTGGCATCAAAGTGACATTCATTAGGGATGCACCGAATTGTGGGTTGATGCAGATATCAGTTTGACGGACATATCCGCCGGAACATGAGCATTTATAAAATAAAACATTGGGATATGGGAATACAGAATTTATTTCTGTAGGGTTCCCAATGCGGTATGATGAAAATTAACCTAGTTTAGTGCAGTAACTCAGCATCTTCTGAACATGCTGAACTTTTCTGAAGTAAATACATCATACAATTAGAATAGAATTATGTGCTGATACAATTCCAGTGTCCCTGACATTCACAATAACAATGTATCATCACACTCAAAAACTGTGCATTTTCAAAACAGCAACTTTAAAGTAGAAAAAAAAACTTAACTTACAATCTTAACTTTCAGGGAAAGTAATTTTGGAGCTTTCATCTTACCTTGGTGCTTTTTTTGCATCATGGTTGCGTCATGGTTCACGATTTAGTGAACCCAAAAGAGGACTCTAAAGTTCTCTTTCTTGTCCTCTTTAGCACTGATGGGATCTCAGATCTCACTTTATGTTCAAAACACAACTCCTTTAGAATCGTTTTGGGGCTCTGTGTGGCTCAGCGGTCTGATGTGCTACCAATATGGCCTGGGGTTTACTAGTTTCCTGAGCCGTGACGTTTGCCATCAGCATCTGGAGTCAGAGAGAGCAGAATTGGCTGTGCTTTCTCTAAATGAGTAGATGCTGCTCTTTCCCCTTATCACTTTTTGACGACATTGGCCAGCACAGGCGTCTGTTAGCTGTTGCAGTGAAGGTGTGCAATGCCACATCAGCATCTGTTTGAAAAGAGGCAGTATTATACTGTATTGTACATTGCAGTTGCCACTCGAGGCTGTGCATTACTGTGATAGGGGGTTTAGCTCTGTGTTGTGTCATGCCTCTAGTTCAGTTTGTTTGTAGGTCTGTTTAGAGGTCCAATACATTTTGAATGAGTTGGGGAGTTGAGCTCACTAACACTACTGTTGCTGAATGCAAGCAGATCCTCACAGGAATGCTCAAAGATCCTTAGTAATAGTAATAGAGACCATTAGAGTTACTTCAACAGCAGTAAGATAAATTCTTTTTGAATTCCTTTCAGAAGAAACAATGACTGAGCAGGTGTCCTAATACTTTTGTCCATATAGAGTGTCTGTGTGTGTATATACATTTATAATCTAACCTCTTGAAATGTGGTTTTGTGGTTATTGTATATAATGTGTCAGATTATTATTCATATTGTGTTTCTGTCTCTCTTTCTTTCTTTCTCACTCCCTGTTTTGGCAGGCATATATGGAGGACCATGTCAAGAATAAGGACCGGCTGATGAAGGAGTGGGAGGCATTGTGTTCCTACCAGGCAGAACCCAGCACCGTGTCTGTTGCTCAGAGTGAAAGCAACATCAAGAAGAACCGTTGTCCTGACGCTGTTCCATGTGAGCCTTTTTTTTAAAAGCCATTTTAACAGATTAAACTTATTCAAAAAAGTCTCAGCTCTTCACTCTCTTACATTGGAACCACAATTGTGGGTGTGTGAGCACTTTGGCTTTTAAATTACACTATTTCATATGTGTATATCAAAGCCCAGCAGACAGCATCTCCTGTTTTTTTGTTCACTCTGCCTCCCCACCAAGTGTTAATTGTGTGTAATTCCATGCTGTGTTGTACAGACGATCACTCTCGTGTGAAACTGAAGGCCGAGATTAACCCCTCAAGGACTGACTACATCAACGCCAGCACTATAGTAAGTGAGAGCAGTGCAGATTTCAGTCACAACAAACCTATTCTACCCTGTAAGTAATGTTTGTGGACCCACAGTTCAGCATGTCACTCTCATAACTAAACTGGTCACATATTGGGCTTATATGTCTTTAATAATTCATAGTAGATATGATTCATAACTGATTAGTTACTGAATGATAGGTTTGTGGTTGAAGTAGTTGAAGGAGCATTAGTCAGGATTATAGAAACATGACTAGTGGTTAAGTGGCCTTACATTCCCAGTCATCTAGTTCATCCGTCTGTGTTAAAAGATAGCTGCAGCTGACCAGTATTTTATATTTATATTTATATATAAACGATGGGTACAAGTGAACACAGTTCCTCTGCTTTTGGGTGTTATACCCCTCTATCCAACGTCTGCCATTAGGCATGGTGCCAATAGATTCATATTTCTCTACAGGTACAAGACATGCTGTGTGTGTGGGTGCATTTGCACATCTGTTTCAGCAATTGGTGCAGTGGAAAGTTGCTGAATGCATTCATTAAAAGGGGTGTTCACAAACATTTGGACATATAGTGTAGGTACTGCATTAGATCATAGAGCAACAAATGAGAAGTAATTAATACTGAATTATATTTCTAAGCACTTGTAAGTGTTACCTCCAGTCTTAGTCTACAACTGAGACAGTAGTCGCCGTCTCTAAGTGAGAGCATAAATGTCACAAGAGCCTGTCTTGCTTATCTAATGCCGCACCTTGCTCTTCCTCTGCCATCTCACAGCAGAACGTTCCCCGCGCAGCCTCCCCCCTACACAAACCACACGCACACCTCCCATTTGGTTGCCAAGGTGACAAAATCCATTTATTACGCAGCGATGTGCAGGGCTGCCTCGGGTTCCGGAATCCCCATTTTGCCGTTGCCATGGCTACAGTGTATTGATGTAGCCCGGTGGAGTTGATTTTGAATCCCCGCTGTTCTGTTGTAGAGAAAGGGGATCATCTATTAAGCCTTCCTGTGGCTGACCACATGAATGGCTTGTCACTATGGTGACGGGCCCATCCAGCATTAGAGGGGGCCGAAGCACTGACCCTCGACCTTTTTGTCTCCTCTTGACTCTTTAGATTGAGCATGACCCCAGAATGCCAGCATACATCGCCACCCAAGGACCCCTCTCGCACACCATCTCCGACTTTTGGCAGGTCTGTGTGTGTGTGTGTGTGTGAGTGATTGGATGCAGGCTATTATTCATTTATTTTATGTCAGAAAAATCCGTGCTAGGTTTCAAATAAAGTTATTTGAGAGTGATCTTGATGTGTTGGTGGCCAACGCAGGAAGGAAGTGTTTACAGAAAGAAGTTTATTTACTTGCACACACTGAGCACACAATATGTTGAGAAGCCCAGTAGCAAAAATACCAGTGCCTTCAAGCTTTTTTTTGTGTGTGCTGAGTTTGTGTGCATGTAGAAGAAAGGCTAAGCTAGGCTCTGTGTATGTGTGGTATTTAGATGGTCTGGGAGAATGGCTGTACCGTGATTGTGATGATGACCGCACTTGTTGAAGACGGAGAGAAGCAGTGTGACCGTTATTGGCCTGACGAGGGCTCCTCCCTCTACCACATCTACGAGGTGTGTGTGTGTGTTTGTAATGTGAATAAGTAGTTTGATGGATCAGCCCAGTTTATTACAATGTACGAACTCCTTAGAAAATCCATCAGCCATGTCTAAAAGGCCACGCAAGTGGTGATGAGGTTACGGACTTCATTGTTTTGTAAATTGTGTCACTGGCCTATCACATCACACACAGGTGAACCTGGTGTCCGAGCACATCTGGTGTAACGACTTCCTGGTGCGTAGCTTCTACCTGAAGAACGTCCAGACGCAGGAGACGCGCACTCTCACCCAGTTCCATTTCCTAAGCTGGCCAGCGCAGGGCATTCCGACCTCCACTCGCCCTCTGCTGGACTTCCGCAGGTACTGCGTCACACGCACCATGTCCTCCTTTGAATGTGTGTTCTCTCCTCTAGCGCAGTTCTCTTGTCTGCTGATTTCTAGAGGTGGGATGGTACCACTTTTCCTTTTCCATAAAAATACTTTTGATAAAAATCTAAAATATATAAAAACCTTATAAATATAAAAAATCACACTTAAGTGATCAATGAATTCAGAATTTGTTATTCCTTGCCAACAAGCACTCCACTTAAAGGTGCCATAGAATGCATTTATTGAGTATTTTGTTATTTGATGTATAAATAGTAAGTATGTGGCTTTGGTTGGTGTGAAAAATGCTCAGACTGTTCCTGAGTCATATTGGATAGTGTTGCTGTTCACTCAGCGTCCTCTTATCACAGAGTGTGATTAGCAAGGTTAAGAGATTGTAGCCAGTAGGCTGGTTTATGGTTTAGACTAGCGCCTGCTAGTGTTTCTGCAACACGTGGTGGCCCCCCAGCTTCCCTATACAGATACACGCAGGTCCTTCTCCTTTGTCTTTTCCACCTAATGTTAGCTTTTAGCCTTTTTAGCCTTGCTTCCATATTTTTGAATAGCTTTCGTATCTGAATAGCTGTTTTGTTTAGCCTTGAAAGGCCTGGATTCACTAGTGGCCTGGATGTATGTAAATTATGTCAATTTTAGAATTGGCCCATTTTCCAGCTCTGTTTTGGTTTTGTGGGATTTTCTTTTCAATGAAGAGACAACAGTGTTTGAGGTTTATGGTCAGTCACTTCCAGGCTCTCATTATTTAACTATACAATACAGTTTTCCATTCTAGGGCACCTTTAAGATAAACATTTAAAGGTAGACTATCATGCTCAAACTGCTTAAACACTCGACTACCCCAGAGGAACACTTAGCTAACAACATGCCTTCCTACAGTGTGCTGCTTCAGTCGAGATTGAATCAGATTCCAATATCCAGTCCAGCTTTTCTGCTGATATTGGTGACACTGATACTCATCGCTACCGAAATGCCATCTCTACTGAATTCCCAAGGGTTTTTTCCCTCCATTGTCATGTCTGTCACTTCCCCTTTCTTCTCCCTCTCTGTCTGTCTGTCTTTTTGTTCTTTTCTCTGTACTTCTTTTTCCACTGTTTGTCTTCCCTTATCTCACTCTTTCTGCCTCCTGTCTCTTTTTTCTCTCTTTTTTGCTTTCTCTCTCTCTTTCTCTCTCTCTCTCTCTCTGCGTGTGCGATGGAGCGCAGCGGGGCCCGTGGTATTGCACAGCTGTCTGTGTCATTTTTGTGGTTTGCAGCTAGTAATCTGACTCCAGTTGCATAGTCACAAAAATGAGCACGGACAGGTGTGGCTGCAGCAAGAGCAACGCTGATGGCACGCTCCATCGCCTCAAAGCCTCTGTCTATTCTATCTGTATCTCTCTGTCGCTCATCCTTATTCTCTCAACCTTTATCTGTTTATCTAGGTAGCTGGCCAGCTAGCCAACTAGCTAGCTAGCTATCTGTCTACATGTCTGTCTTTTGTAGTAATTCCTCACTGTATGCTCTGTTCTATGGCTGACCTATTAATGCTTTACTGTATGTACACTTGATCAGCCATAACTTTAAAACCATCTGCCAAATATTATGCTGCTAAAACAGCTTGTACCCATCAAGGCATGGACTCCACAAGACATAGCCATTTGTGCTTCAGTAGCTCTTCTGTAGGATTGGACCAGATGGGCCTTGGGTGCCCATGACTGTCTTGCTGGTTTACTGGTTGTCCGTCTTTGGAGCACTTTTGGTAGGTACTAACCACTACTTACCAGGAACATTCTATAAGACCTTTCTGATGTTTTGGAGATGCTCTGACCCCGTTGTGTGATTTCTTTTGCTTTTAACTCATCAACTTTAAGAAATTCAAGACTGTGGACTTTCTGACTGATCGCACCACTTGACAGATGCCACTGGATCCACATAATCAATGTTATTCACTTAATCTGCCACTGGTTTTAATGTTAGGGCTGATCGTCGTATTATTCTATGCAGTTATTTCTAGACTCTGGCATAGATGTATCTGTCCATAGGCTGTTGCAGTGCTCCTTAAAGTGTGAGCGTTTCTCTCCTCTCTCTCTCGTCTTTCTCCCTCTCTCCACCTCTCCCCCACAGGAAGGTGAACAAATGCTACCGAGGACGCTCCTGCCCCATCATTGTCCACTGCAGGTACACTTAATAAACCTCCATCGCTGTCTGAACAAAACTGTATCTCAAAAACCTATTTTGCTAGTGACGGGGTAGTGGAAGGTTTCGAGATGGTTTAGAGATGGTATTTATAGGATGTTCGATTCTGAGGAGGGACTTTAGGCATGTTCCTCCTTCCAAATTTTTGTTACCACCAGTAGACTAGGCTATGTTGTAAAGCATGGCCGAAGCTTTTAAATCACGTCAAAAGGGTAAATGAAATGACGAACAAAAAGTGGAGATACAAGGTTTGTTCCAACAGCAACTGAATTTTTGCCAACACAGCAACCTGTTACACAAGAAAGTGCTTGACTTTATGAATGCTGTATTTTCGTCTCTGCAGATGTTTTTCGTCTGTAGACGTTCCTGCTGATATACACAGTGCTTTGTTTCGGTCGAAAATTCACTCCTCTCTCTCTCCTCTAGTGATGGTACAGGCCGGACTGGAACGTACATCCTGATTGACATGGTTCTAAACCGCATGGCTAAAGGTGGATCCTTAAGCTGCTTACATTTTCATGCATACCTGCCATTTTGTCTTTATGATGATTATTTGCTGCGGTTTTATTTTGTGATAATCCTGTGTAATCCTGGGTTTAAAAACTAATGTCTAGTAATGATCCAACAACCAAGTTGGCGTTATTATAGTTCAAACTGAAAATTATGGATTAGCATGTCTGACGTTTGTCATTTTCTGCCTTGCACTTTCTTTGTTTCTTGTAGTAATAACCTGTCATGGCTGTGTTGAACGCCGTATGGAGTGTATTTTGTAAGTTATGCATTGTGTTTGTGGCGTAGGAGTGAAGGAAATTGATATTGCTGCAACTCTGGAGCACATCCGGGATCAGAGACCAGGAATGGTGCGCACAAAGGTAAAAACGCCTCTGAGTGGATCCTAAATACTTTAGGAAGTATATGTTTACCACTATTGTAGAAAAAAGAGGAACAGAATATACAAAGCTTTATGCAACAGATACAGACAGCTACACAGTCTAATTGCATGGAAAGGGAAACAGCAAGCGAAACCACACACCACTTGTGGTGGAACTATTTTGCAGAAGAAGGCCTCATATCAACTTTACATTACAACTTTACATATTTTCAGTTATTAACCCATTTCAAATGTATCGTTTTTGTGTACATCACAAAGACCAACATCTTTACATTTGTCTGCCTGTTGATTACAGCTGTTCCCATGTTCAAGCAATGCAGACGGTTTTAGCACAGATTGCTTTTAGAATGAATCACATGACAGAGCAGTCAGAACAGACCTCTATGGCATAGATCAGCCCTAAAGACACAGTAGCACGCTCTTTAATTCTAGGAGATAAAGAGAGATTTAAAAATGGTGATGTAAGAATTCTGACTGGTACTCAAAGAATAAAATACAAATTTAAGACATGGACTTATTTTTTTGGAGAACTGGTTGTGAGGAAAAGATGATGTTTTATGGAGATATTGACTGACTATGGGAAAAGAATGACATTGAGATATTGACTGATTGTGATTAATTACTTATTTTGAAGAGCTTTTGACTGATTATGCTGTAATAATTTATTCCTTTATTGTGATGAAATAATAACTACTGTATGACAATGATAACTGATTATGATGAATAATAACATTTCATGAGGATTTTCAGTTAGTGTGATAACTATTGTATGACAGTAATAACTGATTATGATGAATAATGTAATTTTATAGGAATTTTGAATGATTATGATGCCTATTTGTAAGAGATGTCTTTATCAAGTTCTATTGCCCCCGTGATCATATCATGCTAAGTATCAGCCGATACAGATCCAATAAAATAATACAGTCACACAGTTTAGATCAGATGATTAATACTGAAGTAAAATCTCTTTATTGGTAGTATTAGTTTTTATAATGAGACATTCTGGACTGATTGATTTAGTTTAGTCTAGACATTTCTTAAGTGATTTTAAGAAATGTCTAGACTAAACTAAATCAATCAGTCCAGAATGTCTCATTATAAAAACTAATACTAATACATTACTCAGCTCTCAGGTCAACTAATACATTATATATATATATATATATATATATATATATATATATATATATATATATATTTAATATCTTATAATCCCGTGTGACTCTCCTCCCTCACCAATCGATCAGCTCCCAGCTCCTTTACAACACTGCAGTCAAATCACTTCCTATGTGTAGTGGTACACACTCTGGATTGATATCTGTAGTTGGTCTACTGATGTGAAATAACTGGTTTATAGAGGGTGAATGTGCTGTGATTGGGTTTCTGTAGTGTGCATGTATTAACATTAGCATTAGTCTCCACTCGGTTCTGAACATGCTCCTCAATGCTGACATAAAAACAAAGAAAAGTGTGTGGTTCTCGCCGGTAAAACAGCAGTAACTCATTTTATAGAGATAGTGACAGATTGTGATGTAATTATGACTTATTTTAATGGTGACATTGTGGTGAGATTAATAATTATTATTATATGAGATTTTGGCTTTGATGATCACTTTTGCTGCATGCCTGCGACCTAATAATAGCCATGACGTTACTTACGATAACACACTTCTTAAGTAGCACTTTCTCCAGTAATCTTATGCATGAGAATTTCTCACTACACTGCTGCCTGTAGGTGAAGTGAGATTGGCCTTGCTGTTGGGTTGGTGTGTATTAATGCTGAGCAATATGCTTTCCCTCTCCTCAGGACCAATTTGAGTTTGCTCTGACTGCTGTGGCTGAGGAGGTCAATGCCATTCTGAAAGCTCTGCCCCAGTAGACACGGACCTGAGAGCTGATTACAATCCATCCACACACAATCCATCCAGAATATCTATATTAATGCATGGGAGCAACCACACAAGGCTTGGCCCTCCCTCTGATCCTAGCACTGCCTCAACCTGCCTGCTTAGACCACTCTAGCAAATACACCCACACACACACACAGAGATACATACCCCTCCCCCAGCCCTGTGCAACGAGTGCTGCTTCCACCTGCCTTCCTACAGTACTACCTTACACCATTTCAAGCTTAGTCACACACACCCAAATACATACAGGAGTGTCACAGCTAGGGTGTGTATTGGGAAGCTAAACAGGCAGATATTAGATTATTGAAACTCCTAAAAATGTGAGTTTTGTTTAAAACTACACATATAAACACACCTGCACACACACACACACAGACCTAGGCTAATTTAAAAACCTTAAACCCATACCTAACTTTATCCTTACCCTTTTGTTTCCATATTAAAAACTGGAACCAGTTGAAGAGTAATCCCCCTGATCCTCATATTTGCTCTGCACTTTGGCTAAGGACCTCCAATTTCCCTCTCGTAACCATAGTGATGGCTTTGTCCCGTCTCCACCTAAGCAGTGTTCTGAGTGTTTTTCCCAGGATCCTCTAGTCTCCGGAGTGAGAGTGAACGCGTGAGAGGCTTTAAAAAATGCTGTTGGACAGAGATCACACTCGTCCACGCTGTGTTTGATGGGTTAATGCAGTTTGGAGACGCAGATTAGATCCTACATGCTGTCAACTGAACTGAATGCTCTTGCTTTGATCTCTCTCTCTCTTATATACCTGTTAATCTTCCTGATCGTGATCGATTAATTGTTCTTTCCTTCTTGCATCAGTATAAAAACGATATAAAAATGATAAATGTATCCAAGTAAGAAATATATTTTGTATCTTGTGATGATTAATAAAATCTGTTTTGTGAAGTGATGCAGCAGCATCACTGTGTATGTGTTCTTTTCTCTATTTCAGTCTATGTATGTGTATTTAGTGACCTACAAACATTTATTCAGCCCTGATCATAATGTCTCTCACTGTGAAGAGTATTGTTTTTGTTTTGAACAATTTAAGAGTAAAAAAAGGTACCAAACAAAACAGCCTGGCCAGATTAAGCTGGTTAAGGTAGTTGACCAGCCTAGCTCTTGGCCAAGTGGAGTTTGGCCAAGTTTGAGGGGGTTTATTTTGACAAAGCTTGATCACCACCTTGACCACCAAAGTCCAGCTTAATGCATTTGAAAACCATCTACCAGCAAAAACTGGTCTTGAGCTGTACCTTTTAGCAAGATCTC
Source organism: Salminus brasiliensis (assembly GCF_030463535.1). Lineage (NCBI taxonomy): Eukaryota > Metazoa > Chordata > Actinopteri > Characiformes > Bryconidae > Salminus > Salminus brasiliensis. The sequence goes on from NC_132884.1 coordinate 8,736,262, forward strand.
AGACCTTAATTAGCGTGTTAGGGCAACAGCTTGTTCACAAACAAACAATGCAGCATGCTTTCCAGAACACTCTGGTGTGTTGTGGAGTTCTGCACTCTGTCTTGTGGAGCTAGACTTCTGTCATTCAGTTATTGATCGTCCCAATCTGGTAAGACAATATGCTGTAGATGTTGAATTTAGTTTCATTCTTAGCATAAAAAGAGGTAAGGTCCTAAGACTCTTAATGATCACATGATTGACATCCCTCTGTCCCTCTCGAACAATGCCTGCCTGCTTACACAGCAGAACTACACGCAGCTACCAGAGTGCACGGGGAGAAATGAGTGTCCCTGCTGGGTTTTGTTTGGGGAAGTCTTAATGAAGGTAAGGCTCATGTTGACTTACTGCTAGGCTTGCATTTAAGGAACAGTTGGATGGATGGATCACCCAATTTAAACGAAAAGCAGTAAAATAATAAAATGATTTACTGGTCATTGGTATGTTATTCATGGGACACATTTTAGGACACAAGTCCAAGATTAACTGGAAAGAAAACATGGGGCTTCCAGGAGTCTGTCATGAGAGTGACATCTAGAGCTTCTATTAATCGTAAGCAAAAAAAGCTGTAAATGCCTTTCTTCTTTTAGATCCTCATCATATCAATATTCTCATTCAGCTGTCAGTTATGGTAATCATAGTCTAGTGCCCCTTATTCACACAAACACCAGGGTTAAACTCATATGTAGTTTATTAACAATATCAATATGGAGTGGATGAGTTTTTGCTTGGCAAAACTGGTAACAATGTTTAAAAATTAGAAACGACAATGATTATAAAAACAATATTAAAGATTATGTTGGCACAATACAGGCTCAGTGATGTGGTGCATCCCCTCTACATACAACTGGCATCGAATGGCTTCACAACAGAAAAAGCAAACCTCAGTCGCTGCTTAATCTGTCCACTGGCACTTACATGTTGATCGAGGTAGCCATTCTAAATGCTGTGATTGAGATATACAGTATATATTATTATTATTTTGCATATACTTCGTTTACATTTGCTTACAAACGTTTCTATTTTTCTGCAGAGCTCCAACAGCTTCACAATTCTCCTGTAAGACGCAGTCTCTCTTCTGTCTTCTTTAGATAGACATAGTACACATGATGAACTGCAAGAGGAAACAAAAGCACTGTGTAAAAATGTGCAAACTGCTATTCTTTCATATTAAAAGGCCTAGGAGCATAAGACTGTGATTGCAGCCATAATCTGTCTGCTTGTTATTGTGCGTTTAGTGTTTAAGAAATGTGCTTTAGGAGAGACTTCTGTAGTAGGTTTAAAAGCTATAACTTGAAATGAGGTGAACAGTGTTTATTAGTGCTTCTGTGTTCTCAGTAACTGCTCAGACTACTTCAAAATGCATTAGTGTATTCCCCAAAACTAGCAAGCAGCGCTGAGATAATTATTCATAATTGGGACAATATATATTTTCACAGGTACCTCTAGTACTATCTAGGAAGGTCCAGTTGTGAGGGACCACAAAGCTGAAATATGTTTTCCATTTTACAGGCAGAAGTTAAATAAGTAAATACACACATACAAACTTACACATATACAAAACACACACACACACACTATCCACTAGAAAGGTTTGTGCTTGCACTCATGTATTACTTGGACTTTTTAAATTAAGGCACAGTGTAGTACATAGCTGTTGAGGTACATTTGGAGTCTAAATTCTTCAAACTACAAACTACTGTAACTGAGGATATTTTCAGCACTGCTGTAGATCACTCTGTCTGAAAGTCTGAATGCAGGTCGGCTAATGGGAGGTTACTGCTCCCCTCAGTCCTGAGGACAGCCTGACTTCAGAAACCGAAGACGAAGGGACGTATCTTTACCATTTGCTTCCATAAGTCAGAAGCTGATGTAAGACGGGTTGATTTATGTATTTTGTATTTTTCCGTTTTTTTATGGTATTCTTCAAGCATGTAATGAATGTCTAGTAGGGGTGTGTGATATTGACAAAAAATGATCTCAGTATTTTCTGGAATTCTGCTGATAACAATAATTAGACAATACTTCCTTCCTTCAAAATGTGTTTTGTAAAAGTCTTGCATTGTGCTTAGCTTGTTCTACTTATTGATTTACTTAAACCTGAAGCATTCAAGTAAAAATAATACAAAAACAGGTGTTACTGACATTACAAACCTCTTTTTTCTACATTAAATTGTAATTGAATATGAATTTATATTTATATTACATTATATTTAGATTTCATGTTATTTATTTATAAGGTTTTAAGTTTTAGCATTTTAAACATTTGAATTTTAAACATCTTAAATTTAAGATTTATTTCACTTAAACTGTAAATGACATGACGGCACTGTTTCTTATAGAAATATACAGTAGTGATCAAACTTTCTTATTGTATCATTATATTAAACCCATATCACACATCTTAACCCCTTATGCTCTGTGACTTCTATTACACCCTAAGGACGGGGGGGGAGGGGGAGCTAGGAATCCTTGTTGGTTCCAAGTGGTTTAAGAGTTTAACTGATGAAAATCTGATAAAATTCACTTATGTGGACAACTTAACCCACAATAGATGTCAGACTCTCCAGATGTCAGCATCTGGCAATAAGACTACTATAAATGGACTCACTAAGTCTACTTATTTGATGTGCTTTTTCAGTTTTAAATAAAATGTGAAACTGAAGGGGTTTAAATATCTAAAATTCTTAATGTGAAGAAACCCTCACCCTCACAGCAACTGCACATTAAACTATAACTAAGCACAAAAAAACACTTTGGCCTGTGTGCCAGCAAGCCAGTTTAATATTCACTCACACCATGACTCACAAGGAAACCCCTGCTGCCTGTGTAAATGTAAAACTAGGGCTGAAATTCCAGATAGTGGATCAGCATGCACTGCGTTCATGCATACAAAACAGAGAGAAAAGGGGAAAAAAAAAAAAAAAAAAAAAAACTATAAATCAAGCAGTGGTGCCAGCTGCATTCACTTACATCATCGTACTGAAAGTTCACTGCTCCTTGCTGCATGGCGTCCCTCCTCCTGAAGGTCTCTGCAGAAAACAGAAATATTTACAAAACTGCTCCTCAATGGAAATACGGCATCTTTACTGTATATTATGACAACAATTAGGGATACAGAAGACAACGGCCAACTACATGCCTCCTCTATTTGATACATGATGTATTAATAAATCATCGTTGTCGAATAGGAGCCTTCAAAATAATCTCCAAAATAGCAACTTTACATATACAAAAAGGCATTATTATGAACCCATTCAGATACAATGTAAAAAACAACTGCCATATTCTAATTATATCAATATATTATATCAGAATGGACAAGGTTTGTGCGTCATCTTTATTATTATTCTTATTATTATATTAATAATAATAATAATAATAGATACAATGACCCCTAAAGGAATCAAAACAATTTTTTTGGCTTAAAAAAGCATTACTATAGTTGTGCTTTTATAAATTTATATTTATAATTCATTTATAAATGTTTTACTGATTTAATAATATCTGATTAAAGGATTTGTAAAAATATTGCTTTTGATAATGAAATAAATAAGAAAGCTACACATACCACTGCACCCCTATATCAGACTCATCGGGATTTCATGGCTTTTTTGCAATAGCTGGGCACCAAAAAGCTTGTGCAGCAGCAGTTCTAAAAATCCTTGGCAACAGATTTATTTCCAGAATTTAAGATTAAATGTTTACATTTAATTTACATTACAGTTCACATTAAAATTATATATAGGGAGAGTGACCCCTACATTCTGTCTGCAGTGCCATGTGAAGTTAAAGATGAAAGAAACCTTCTTCCTAAGGCAGTTAGCTATGATGGCATAATGAAATTGCTATGGCATAAAATAACATGTTCATGTAAACCTGATCACTTAAACATAAAGTGATCAAAGAACACAAAAAGGCCAAAGATCTCTTCAGTCAGCAGAATCCAAAAGACCAATAGTTTGATCTTCTCAATTCTGAGGCAAAGCCAAGCTCCCACTCACCTGTTACAGCTCTGAGTTTCACACAGCAGGCCACATAGTCATCAAAGTAGATTTTGCCTCCTCGGCTAAAGCGGCTGATGATGCAGCCCAAAGCCTGAGGGCTCAGTCTATACCCTGCAAAGTGAGAACACAAATCCTAATTTCCACACAGAGCTTCCGCATTCCCAGATATTCAGCAAAATATACACTCAGGTTTCAGTTTAACAGAGACTCTAGTTAGTTCAGTTATCCAGGAGCCCCAGAGAAAGACACTATTGACAGCCCTGATAGATGTGTGCTAACTCACCCAGGTTACTGATAGACTGCGACAACTCGTGAGGCTCCACAGTTCCGCTGTTGTCCCGGTCCACCATCATGAAGTTCTGCTTCCACCCATTTAATGCAGTAAACAACTCTTTAAACTCAGCGAAACCCATTTTGCCAGAGTAATCCCTCTACAGTAATACAGTTAAGGAGTTCAAAAGCACCGACACCAATAAAGAGTGTAGATATATGTAAAATTTTATCACGGTACAATAATATACTTTTCTATTGGCCACAACTAATGTATACTTTTACTGTAGCAGGTATAAATGCCAGAAGAGATTCCTGAGGGCCTCAGTAAAAAATCTTACCAGACCAATCATCCTAGACCAATCCACTGCAAGACAAATAAGCTTCAAATCTGGCGACCACTGGTACTGTACCAAAGAATGGTCATCCAACAAAAATCCCTCCAAAGATGCAGTGAAAAATAGTACGGAAGATCACAAAGAACCCCAGGGCAACATCTATAAACCTGCATTAAGGTTTAAAGATGTCCACCACCAGGCAAACAATGAATAAGAATAGAGCGCATGGAAAGATAGCAAAAGAGGAAGCTACTACTCTTCAAAAACACTGCAAAAAAAAAAAAAGTGTTATGTTTGGTGAAAACCAAACTCTGCACTTCAGCGTAAGAACTAATCCCAATCGCTGAGCACAGGGGTGGTATCACGGGTTGGGGCTACTTTGCTACCTTGGGACAAGAACAGCTTGGTGTTATTGATGGACCTATGAATTGTGGATTGTGCCAGCAAACAGAGAATGTCAGGGTATCTGCCCATGAACTGAAGCTTAAATCATTCAATGGACAAAAAACCATCGGCAGCCGGGGCCCCAGACTCTCTCCAGTGTGCATAGACGGAGCTGACCGCTACTGGCGTCTGCTAGGGGATGCTTCGGAGTCGGGTATACGGCACTTCCCTCCAGGCATGTTGGTTGCCTGGTTATGTTGCATCTGCGGCAGTTTAAAAAGAGGCGTTGGCTAGCTGCACACGTTTTGGAGGGGCGTGTGTTGGTCTTCACCCTCAATAGCGTTGGGAGTATTGCATGCGATAGGGAAAGAATACGTATGGGCTGGGTAACAGGCGATCCAAATTGGGGAGAAAAGGGGGGGGAAAAAATCAAAAAATCTTTTTTCTTTCTTTTTTTCTGTAATTTGGTCCGGTAATGTGCTAACCAGTACTCAGTGAACACACAGTAAACACATCATGACTAGCCTAGGTTTCCTGGGAGTTTAGTGTATAGCTAGCGTTTAGCTATAGGCCATAAGACAATGAGAAACTACAGTAACAAAACCAAAGTGAGGGAAAGGACTTTGAAGGATACATCCAGCATGGCAATCATAATCCTGCACGTCTCCAAACTGAAGGCTGCAAAACAAATAGGGAATAAAGCGCAGTCCATAAGTCCACACTTTTTCATCCTACTTTCCTTCTGAATTGAAAGCCACTCATAGTGTGTTCCCTTTAGGTGCAGTGTCACCCTCTTCTAGGCTTTACACTGGATCTTGGAATATTACTTGTGAGTTTCTGACTGCATTACGCCACACAAAACAGTTTGGTCAGCTACTGATGTGGGACAATTGGTTCTAGATCAGTCCTTACATCTATATGCAGCAGCATATAGCCTATGTGTCCTATTCTATTGGTAACAGTTTTCTACAGAGATTATACAAGATGTGTCTACAGCTGATGCAGCAACAACTACTTAACTAATAAAATGGGGTGTTTGGATACTTTCGGACATATGGTGTATATTAATCGGCTAGTCTAACATAAGCAATGTCATAGTGACTGGACTGCTACAGTTGATTCTACAACATGCAGAACACTTTTTCAACTTACGCATGTAGGTGCCACTGATTCCAGTCTGCGTCAAACATCTCTGCAGCTCCTCGGCATCCACCTCGCCGTCCTGAAAACACGAAATTTCCTTATCACATGACCACATGAGGCTAAAGTTTCCTTTTCACCCACCTTAGTCAGTTATCCACATTATTAGAAAAGTCAAGTCTTTTGGTTCCTCAAAACAAGATCAAGCTCAAAAAGCTGTTCACGACACTCACAGTCAGCATTCTACAGCATTCGTACCTGGCCGGCTATGGCAGTGAAGTAACTCCACATGGGGTCCTGGGCAGGAGGTGCAGCGAATGTCCCAGGGTAAGCTCCATATTGAGGTGGGTATCCCCTAGCTAGAGGGGCACCCATAGGGGCTCCTTGCATGGGCATGCCTGGCATCTGACCACCATACTGACAGAAAACAAACACAGAAAAAAAAAAAAAGAGAGAGAGAGAGACCGTTAAACATAACACTATTAATCTATTCCCCGGGACAATCTATTCCTCCAGTGATCAAGGCGCTGCCACTATGATTCGCGGATTGCTGGTTTAAATTGGGTCATGCTGATTGCCATCAGCAGCTAGAGTTGGAGGAGGAGTGTTGGAGGAGATGTGCCTAGTGCTGGGGCATTGCCAGTGACAGGGGGAGTTCACATGAGCAGGGATTGGGCAATTGGCGCTTCAAATTGGGTAGAAAATTAATTAGAAATATATTTTTTATCCAACTCCCCACTACTGGCCTCTACACAGAGCAGGGGCAAAGAAACAGAAAGTGACAGTTTCTCCACAAAAGCCCACACATTTCCTGTGTTATACTGCAGCTCATTAGTACACCAGTCATTTGGATGCTGTGAACTGAAAATGATAAATAAAAATAATACAAATAAAATCATTCAATTTCATAATTCAAATATCCAATTACTGCATGAGTACTAAGTCCTTTAACAGCATTTATCCTACCAAATGAAGCTGTCTTTATTTCCTGATATCTTAGAATTTGTGAAAAAAATTATATATATATATATATATATACACACACACACACACACATACATACACATACATACATACATGTACTGCTGAGTGAAATCTCGATTACATTTCCAAGAGAGAAAAAAAAGACTTTCAAAGTACAAAGATTTTTCTTCTACCAGTCAGTCAAGTTGCTCTGCATTTAAATTTATTTTTATTGAAACATTCAGCCAAATTCACAAAAGTGTCAAAAGAAACCACCTACAACTATGCTAATTTATTAGTCAGAACACCAAACACTTGCACTGGATGCTGAAAAAGATGAGCATGCAGTGTGTTACTGCAGAACGGAGGCAGTGTGAGGGGCAATACTGTACACCCTGTCGAGGGAGTTTTACGTTTAGAAGTCAAAGTAGACTAACCTGGGTTACACTGTGTGGTCAGGTCATACCAAGGCTTAAATTATTTTACAATAAAGAGAAGGTAGGGATGTGTGTGTGTGTGTGTGTGTGTGTGTGGGGGGGGGGGGGGTGGCTTAACTATTCATTTTATCTAGTAAACACAATTTATCACCTATCTATCACCTACTCAGATGAGCCAAGACATGCCAAGTATTTAAAGTTAGTTTTACTTTAGTTTACAACATTAGATGCTCCTCTCTGTAAGTACACACCCCAAACGGACCTCTCAATCTGCTCAAAACACATCCGGATCTTCATTTGTTTTGTGCAAACAATCAATGTGGTTCAGAACACAGTAGGACTTACTTCAGTCTAAACCAAAAATCAACTTTGCACAGCTGAATGGAGAGGCAGTCATTCTGAATAAGTGATAAATCACGCTAGCTAGTCTTTTCCATCCCACTCTTTTACAATCGACAGGGAATCTTTAGCAAAAATCCAGATATTTTAAGAGTCAGCACTGTTCCAACGTTAGAAAAGCAAATAAATTCAGTTATTAGAAGAAGTTTAAAAACGGAACAGGAGGTCCTTATCCGTACACACCTAATATCTACTATGGGCACAACTTTTGGGACACCTATGCATGAAACCTAAAGGATATGAATACGATCCTGTAGGTGTAACGCAAATGTGTCATCATATCAGTACCAGTGTAAGTGTGGTACTTTCACAAGCACGTGAGCCACTCCAACACCTTAGGCAAGAAGCATGTTCAATGGAGTTGCGCAAACGCAAATACACACGCGCACATACAGATATGTGTGTTTGTATGTGTATGTGGGTGTGTGTATTTGCACACTTGCACTGAGCATGCTTCTGGCCTAAGGTTTCTAGGTAGTGTGTTTCAGTGGGTAGATTACACTTTATTAATACTGAAATATGGATCAAATCTCAACACTAACTCTCATTTTCTTACCTCTCTCTCTCTCTCTCTCACACACACACACACACACACACACACACACACACACGTCGTGTTTGAGATTAAAGTTTTTTAAACTACGCTGAGATATTATAAGGAAAATAAATGTCCTATAGACAGTTTATTAGGCATTTATTTGTTCTCCCGCCTATTAATTCTAGGACATGCTATCTAGCATTTTAACTTGTGATTAATGATGATGATCGCAGAATACACACACACACACACACACACACACACACACAAATATGTACACGTTTTTTTTCATTATTTCTGCCATCCCTTTCTGTATATTTTTGCTTGTATTTTGCATGTGTATCCATAAACACTTGAAACTTGTTGTTCATATGACCTCAGTGTTTTCCACTCACAATGCTCTTCAAGGAGTGATGCGATTTCCCTGAAATTTCCCTTTTACAGCTAAGCGGGTTTCGTGGTCTTGTTTAGACTTGTTGTGATGCAGAAGACAGAATTGGAAGGCCACCCTGGAAATATCTGAGCTTGGTTTACAATGTACACTGTTCCCAACAGCAAGGCTATGAATTCTTCTACGTGTGGAATAACAACAGGGTGACGTGGTTGGAGAGTAAGTAAACCAGGTGAACATTTTTATTCTTTCCTTTATTCTGTTGCAACAACCCGTGAGAAACTGGCACAACTGTGCAATCTAAAAACCCAGGTTCTCGAAACAGTGTCTATGACACAGTGATGAAACTTCTTATAACTGCTTTCAAACTAATTACAACAGCAAGCCATGCCCACACTTCAGTTCGGCCATTTCAGTTCTACGGACTTTTGTCACAGCTTACATCACCGCTTTCTTCACTTCTCACCTTCCGAACATCTGACCGTTGGGCAAACGCTGAGGAGAGAATAGAGGAACATCATAAGGATGCAAAATAAGGAAACAGCCTCCCACCTGCAGGGCTTCTCGTCAGACCTTACGGAAAGACAGCGTTAGTGAGGCGTTTAACCTTCTGCAGGGTCTCTTAAAGGGGAGTTCCGACAACGTCTCGCTACTTCTTTAAAAACAGAACGTTAGGATGTGAACCAAGCCCTTTAGAGTGGTTTGGTGTTTAAGCCCTCGAAAAACTTACAGAGCTGAATTTTACAGTGAATGGAACCATGGAGTTTGGGTGAAGGACCACGCCCAAACTCCTCCTCCTCCTCTCCATCAATTCCACTGCCATCAGCTCCAAGACCACCCACCCCTCTTTGTAGCACACAAAGCTACTGCGTTAACAACACAACCTTCCCTGTGGCAAACTAGGGTCCGATTCCCCGGCTGGGCAAGCCTACCACACTACACCAATAAGAGTCCTTGGGCAAGACTCTAAACCCTGCATTCACCTCCACTACCACTCACCAACGGAAGTCACCAGTATAACAGTGTCGGCTGCTACATACATTACCTGGGATAGCTGGGACAAGTTTTAATGATGGCTGTGAAACAATTTTTTAATGATTTAGCACTATTCACCATTAATATTACATACAACAACTCAGAAGTACAGGCAGTACAGGCAGTGTAGGTTCACTGGTCATATCTGCACTGTAAACACTGAGACCACTGGCTCTTCTCACCAGTCCTCGAAAGAGCTAGATAGCTAACTAGTTTCTTTTTAGTGCTCCATTTCACTTAAAATCACATTACTGAATTATACAAACCTATGTATTTCTATTAATATTAGATTATTATATGTAACACTACTAATATTAATACTAGTAATACTGACATCGGTACTATTCTAGCGATCTAGCACCTATTAGCTATAGCTAGGTTAATGGTATCTAGCTAGCTGGCTAACTTGTCTAGGACCAATACTTTTTAGAACAATTCTGACTACAATCCACATACGAATCAAGATAATTTCCTAGAAAATAATGCTTTATTTAATAATAATAATTCCTCTTTTTAGTTGTCAATATTAGGGCTGGCTAGCTAGTCTACTACGAGCCTTGCTATCTCAACAAACCGTGGTCACCGCCCCCCGTAGTGGCCATTCCCACCCCACACTCCTCTAAAATTAAACCTGTTGAGGGTATGCAATAACTCCCCTAATAAATAGCTTAAATATATCAGTACTTGAACTATTATTATTATTATTATTATTATTATTAATAATAAACAGCGTTTCTGTTAGGGCCAATTCCAGCCATTTCTCCACACACAGAAACCTAGCCCGAAACATTTCGACCTGATCTGATTGGCTAACGTTAGCTAATTAACTCGGTCGAGCAAACGCCTCGTTTTACATGTCCTCCTTTTACACTGCGTGCTACAGAAAACGCACATAACAGGACCAAGAAACTCCAACTTACCCCGCCATATCCTGGATACGCCATGCCTTACAGTTATACGCCGTAAGCGGAGTCAAATCTTTAAGGCAAGTTGAGCAAAGTCCCCCCTCTTCTCGGAAAGCGTCGACTTCCTACTTACAGCCGCTGGATATGCTTGGATGACGAGGCGGGAAGGGCGGAAGCAGCTTCTCCCTGATCTCAGATCAGCTTTCGTTGTTTTTAAGTCGTGTCTTAAAGCGACTTGATGAAGGAAGGCACTGTTTCTAAATCAGCTAGCTCGGTAGGTCTGAAAGATGACCGCCATCTGTCGACGAGTCGAAGTCAAGGCCACTTGAGTGATAACGGCGTCGGCCAATCCCCTTAACGTTGCCTTTCACGTAGTGTGGAAACGTTCGATTCACTTGATGAACCGATTCCCTTGGAGCTGCGCATTAGAATGATCGGAGGTGTGATTCGGTTAGCTAGCTACCTGCGCCCAAACCACTTTGATACTTTACAAATTAAATTAAATAACGTACGTTAATTACGCGTTTTACTTATCTGCTGTGTTCGTCTGCGGGTTGGGTCGTTCCTTAGTATTTTTAAAACCCTTTATGGTTCTCATTTCCCCATGTTCAGTGAGAACCGGCTCATGGAGTGAATCTGTTTCCCGTTACTTCTACGGAAGAAGGAAAATAGCGATTTGCGGTACTATTTGGGTCGATGTTTCGAAAAGAACCAATTCAAAAGAGCGATTCGTTCATGAGTCGAGCGCTTCAGGTCGGATTTTGAGCTTGCTAATGTTTAGCACCATCACGCTGTGATAACGTACTTGGGCTGTTTAACTCCAACACTTTCCCTTTGCGAATACATTATGTTATATTAATGGACTTTATCGTGCGTTTAACTGAAGAAAAAATGAGGAGCTGAGAATCAGCCATTTCACTTCAGTCTAGAAAGTTAAGCTGCAATCTGGCATTTTAACCACCAGGGGGCGCCAAGCTCGTCTTCTCCAAGCGCACTCAAATGCTGTGCTTTGTGGCTGCTTAGTAAATCCACTGGAAAGTCAGTGGAACTGATGGCTGAGCGTGTGTGGCCAAGAAATATGTGCAGATCGTTGAGGCATTTTAAGAGCATTAAACTACGTTTTAAATTAAATTAATTGACCAGCTGAAATGCAATGGAATACAATATTATTATTATTATTATTATTATTATTATTATTAATAATAATAATAATAATAATAATAAACGTTGTCCCCAGTTGCACACAGTGGTTAGAAAACATTGGGGAACCTGTTGAACCCTAATATAGCATAGCCTAATAACACAATTTTTTCAGGCCTGGCTTGTCACCATGTCATCCTCAGAAAAGGCTTATGTGAGCACACTCGTGATCTGAGCTCCTGACAGCCCTAATAGATTCTGCAGTTTTACACAGCGGATCAGGGTCATCAGCAGGATTTTGGCTGAGCCCTCAGTCAGAGAGAGAGAGCAGGGAATGGGAGTCAGTAGGTTACCTTTAGATAAGACCTGTTACACACTTTAAGCTTTACTAGAGAAGATTACACTGGAAGAAGCATCTTGACTTTTTCGTCCTGTATAGGACAGTGCAGAGTCATAGAGTCAGCATTGTTATAGAAATAATGGACAGATGCACTACGGTTTCACCTAATGAATTTGGCAATAAGGAATAGTTCTGACCAGTTCACTTGGCTTTAACTGGGTCTACCAGATCTGATAAAGAAGAAATGTATCATTTAAAGTTTTCCTGATTCACCCAAGGCATGTTTGGTGTCTGAGGTTTGAACAAGAGCTAATGTGAACCGAATGCATCTAGACAGCCCAGGAGAGAGGGGCACACTTTAAGGGGAATGGTAACATGGAGTGCAGCATGTAATAACACAGGTCCTAGGTGAACTAGCTCCTCATATTCTCGCAGCAGCAGCATCTGGGATTTTCACTGTATTCTGGCAGATACTTCTCCAGATTCACACTGAACACTGCTTTTGTACCATAAACCATAATATATTTTGTGTTTCCTTAGTACTGAGGTGTGAAAGTTAGTCTCACACTAGTCTCGATCCGCTCCCTACTCACTCCACCTATCCAGTTTGCCTCCATTTGCACGTTCACATGGAGGGCTCGCCACATTAAGGGCTGTCACAAGGTAAAGAAAAGAGTGCAGGGGTAACAGCAAGTGAGCACCAGAGCACACTAACTCATGGCTGTGTGTGAATACATAAATGCTGCCTACTCAGACAGTATCTGAAGGCAGGTCATGAAGGTACCAAGTCATGAATCATGAATGAAGTCATGTTTGTATAAAATGCTGCCTGCTTAGGTACCTTCATCTTGCCCATTTGTGAAGGCAGTGCAGATGTACCCTTTGCTGCCTTACGTATCCCATGATCCTATGAGTTAGCACGGGCTCATCGGAAGTAAGCAGCAATCTTACCGTATTGACAGTGAAAAATTGACTGTAGTTGTCAGCATCCTGGACATCAACGTGCATCTCTAACACGATTCGGTTGTAGGTACCTTTATTACAATGCTGCCTACTAAGGTACTGACTTAAGAGACAGCATAGAGCATAGACTGCAAGGCAGAGGAGGTTCAGATACCATTTTTTTTAGCACTGTCTAGAACCCAAAGCTACAACATACCTTAAATTGTTTGCTCTAGAGGCTGAGTGGTGAGTGGTACAGTGGCCCAAGTGTTGGACCCATCATTTGCAGAGTGCAGGGTTGAGCCCTGTTGATGTGTTCCAGAGCAGGTATGGCTCATTCAGACATGTACATTAACCCAAACGTTTTCCAGACATTACCCGGAGGAGGTGTGTCCAGATCAGTTGTACATTACCCAGACTTTATCTTGCCAGCCTTCAAGTACAAAGTCTGGTAATGTCAGAGTGAACCCATGTGTGAACAGAGCAGCTAATGTTCCAAAAAAATCACAGTGGGTAATGCCATATAGCATCGGCCCTTGCAGAACGTCTCCTGTAGTGAGAATGCGTCGTGGGAAATCTCTGGCTGTACGCTACTTGTGCGAAAGGACATCTCTGGACCATGTCTTGACCTGACTCTCTGGACATTTTTCATACGTGGAAACGGCCTCAGTGATGCTAAAGTCATCTGGAGTAACAGAATTGACAGTTAGGTGTTCTCCTCAAAGCGTTTTCAGCTGTACACAGAAACTTGGAAAAGGAAAAAAAAAAAAATAGGTTGGCTGGCGCTTTCTTTTTATCTTAAAAAAACAAAAAAGCATGTGCTGGCCTTCACAGCCCTCCCAGGATTAATGGCCTAGTGTAATTGGCCAGTTGCATTTTTGGTGCAAAATCTTAAACCTCAGCATTTATGAGATGTTTTGAGCAAGTTTTGTGTAAACATTAGTAATCTAACTTGTATATTTAATTATTTAGCCAAAGCAAATTAGATGCATTGCTCTCCTCCAACATAGACTTATTAGCATCATGTCATTTCCGGGAGTAGACCATCAACTGAATTAATCCTTTTAAAACAACTCCGCTTCTTTTGTATGCAGCTTCTTTCAGTGCTGTGCATTAATACTGCCACACACTTCACTCATAATGGTCTGAAACAAGCTTGTCATGTGGCATTCAGACTACAGCTGACCTCATAAATTTGCACAACTTCTACATTACGAAAAGAAAAAACCTCAGGTGAAGCAGAAAGGAGTTTATTGTACCCAGAACAGATTATAAAGCGTAGTAGTGGAGGTAAGGACACCCAGGTTAAGCTCACGTTACAGGGGCCTAGTCCACCCCGCCCCCTTACTGTCGAAGACAGTTCAGTTCTCCATACAGTAAGTCCAACCATTACGATTACAAGGAAAGCTAGACCCTGAAACAGTCGGTTTTGGAGCTGTGTAACAAAGGCCTTGATCACAAACCCACGTTGGGCTACCTTAGACAGCAGCTGCAATGCTTGATCAGATTTGTGTAATCAAAGAAGCTGCATGCTTGTGATTGGTTGCTATAAAAAGCACAAATGACTGGAATGGGCAAAACAGTTCCAAAATTCAAGGTGCCTGTGGGATTTATGCAGGCCAAAACATGTTGCAGAACGTTTGTGAACCAAGCTCAGTTAGCACACTGTACCCAGCAACAGTAAAGAGTGTTCCTCTTTTTACACTGAACTTACGAACTGTTTTGCATAGCAACAAACTTGAGCCTGTGATTCTTTTTTTTTTCCTCCCCCATGCAGAACCTGGAACTGACATGCAAATTCCCAGTGTTCATATTTCAGATATTAGTTGAGGTTAAAAAAAAAAAATAAAACACAAAAACAAACAAACCTTTAACTACCTGTCTAGATATAGCCCAACTTTCCACTTTGTCACTCATCACTGTGTAAAATGAGCAGATACTAGATATTAGAGTGATGAAAGTCTGGTATACAAGCTTATACGATGACAAAAACAAATGCAGACTTTGCAAAAATATACTCATATAATATACATAGATTTTACTCTTTCAATACCCTCCCCCGATCCCATCTCCATTCAAAGGAATTTTTTAAAATCGTGATACAAAAGCGCAAATCTTACACTCTTCCTGGCCTGTAACAAAGCATGTACACTCGCACAGCTCGAATTAAACGCAAAGCGTTCAATATTAAAGATTATAGTTATAGACTTTGATAGTTCAGCATTTGATAGCATTATGTGGTGCATTGGTACATTTTGTCATAAAGAACTTCAGAAATCTCACCGCAGGACAGAGCTGGAAAGTGGACACCGGGCTCAAAACGGAGGGAAAACTGTGCCACAAAAGCAGTCTTTAAAATACACATATATTTATACATAGAAAACTGAAGCGTGTTGAAAAATACTGCAGAGTCCCTTTTATAATTTTTTTCCATCAATAAAAAACTTGCAAGACAAAAGGAGAAAGGTCCATTACAGGAGAATGTGTGTGTTTGTGTGTGAATCATCATGACCCCAGTTCAAACCACAAGATGAAGGATGGCATGACGACTGTGCAGAAAAGGGTTTTATATTTATATGAAAAAAAGCAGGTCTTACATACTCCCACTGTTTAGAACATGATGGAAGGAGCTTTGAGTAAAGGAGCGAATCAGTATGTGTGTTTTGTAGTTACTGTTTTTCTTCATCAGTCCTGCTCAGTGGCGGTTCAGGAGTCCGAACAGATTCAAAGGCAGTTCAGAAAGCATAGCTGTCGGGGAAAGGTAATCCTGCCAAGCACTGATCACGGCCGTCTCTGAGGTAAGGGGCTCTGCTGCTGGCCTCATCATAATGAGACAGAGGGATTGTGTCGTCCTCCGGAACCTGCGCCCCATCAGGGTCTGCTTTTAGGCTGGGCCTCTGGTTATCAGGGAAGGCCATGGAAAAGAGAGCCTCCGGGTCACAGACGAACTTGTACACGTAACGCTCACCAGCGACCTGCAGAAAAAGAAAGGCATTAATCCTGGAAAATATAAATATATGCAACATATGTATCTGACGTGGCAACAAAGGGACTGGCTAGTTGTAAATTATAAACACTACTATATATTTCACAGAACAATTAAAAACTTTAAACATTCATGGACAGATTTAACAGTTAACAGGAATGTAAAGGTTATTTTAAAAAAAGTTATTGGTTATTTTCTATTAAAAAAAAGTTATTTTGGTATTTTTAATGGAGGCACATTTATATGGGAATCAGTAACACAAAATTAATTAACTCATCACACTTCAAAAAAAGAAAATGTGTAGGTGACAACACTGCATTTATAATAGAAATAAATGGTAACACTTCACTGAAGGGCAGTGTTCATTCGGCTACATGACGCCTACACAAGCCTTTATTACAAACATTTAAAAAGGTTATAGAGTCGTCAACACTTTCTGGGGTAAGGTGTCATCCAAATGCATTGGCAACAATTATCTACAATGCAAATTTAGGTAAGCTTAGTCCCAATTCTTCCATTATATATATATATATATATATATATATATATATATATATATATATATATATATATATATACACACACACACATACACATACATACACACACACACATATAACCTCAGCAGATATTGGCACTGGTTCAAAATTTTATTTCTATTGGCCATAGAGATTTTAAAAAGCCCAATATGTGTAAAATATGTGTAAAATTGTGTTTTATTTTATTCTACTGGATCTTGAATTTTACAATTTGGTTCTGGTTTAGAAAGCAAATGAGCATGTTTGTATTAAAACAAGTTAATTACATCAGCCCATTTGAAAACAGTGGTCATTTGTTTCAGTTTTCAATTGTGTTCTGTGAAAATTGTTTGATTTTCATTCCCAATCCATTTCTAGTCCCTGCTCTAAAAGGCAGTCAGTGGTAAATGTTTCATGGGCATCAAAGATTAATGGAAGCAAAATGAGAAGAAATTGGAACGGGAACGTGCCTTTACCTTCTGCATGATGCCCTTCTCGTAGTAGTAGCGCAGTGATCGGCTCAGCTTGTCATAGTTCATGGCAGGCCGGTTCTTCTGGATGCCCCAGCGCCGAGCCACCTGCACATTTACACACACACACTTCATTTGAGTTTTCAGCAATACGAACACATTAGGAATTTTGGAACAAAGCAGACAACAAGAGGGAAAAAAAACCCCCAAAAAAAAAACAAAACAGCAAAAAAAAAAAAAAAAAAACCTGACCTCTTCTGGTTCAATGAGTTTGAACTCGAGACCACGACCAGTCCACGCAATAAAGTGGCTGTTTGATGGGTCATCCAGCAGAGTGACCAGAAACTGCCAAAGCTGCAGAGAACCACGCCGCTGGTATGGTGGGCCCTCTCTAAACCCTGCTCCTTCCTGCTTGACTTTCCCCTCGCCTCGCTCAGGCACCACACATGCGTCATCATAGTACAGGTGAGGTTCTCCGTCATAGATGAGCCCTGAGACACAGAGAAAACAATACAGGCACAAGTTAGCAAAGACTGCTCTCAGTAATGATTATAACCAAGTATCACAACTTATAAACACTTGCTGTTGCCAGCTGAGCGTCTTTCCATTCTTGTTTGGGGAATTTTTATTTATGTTCCCTGCTTCAAGTTCTGTGAGATGCTTGGGCAGTCTAGCATGCCTTGCTCATTTAAAGACTATCCACAATTTTAGATGATGTTTAGGTCAAGAGACTGTGAGGGTCATATTAAACCCTTCATGTTGTGCATCTTGTAGTAGTTTTTTTTTTTTTTTTTTTACAGATTTTGAGTTGTCTACAGATAATTATCCTGCTGCAGAAGCCAATCATCAATCATCTTCAGCGTCTTTTACAGATGGTGTGATGTTTGCTTTCAGAATGTTCAGAATTTAATTTAATTCTTCCCTCCACTGGTGAAATGTTTCCCATGCCACTGGCTGCAACATGTATCCAAAACATGAAGAGTTGAAGAGGCATTGTTTAATGAATTCTTTTTTTGTAACTCCACAGGATGTTTTTGAGCAGGTGATGCTGCACAATAGAACCGTGTGCCCCCACTCCAAAATCTTCCTGAAGGTCTAAAACAGTTTGATTCATCTTTGAAGCAGAAAACTAAAACCTCCTGTGGTGCCCAAACTTTTGACATTCAAGAAGCTGAATATTTACCTTCACTGTTGGCTCTATAGAAGTTTGCCGACTTTCCGAACGATGACTGGCAGTTCTGGATCTCTGCAATATAGAAATTTAATTAATTAAATTCATTAATTCAGTCTTGATACACAATTTGTAGGCAAAACGCTTATCTGCCAGTTTAAAAGGCAAATACTGACTTTGCCTGCAGGTTAGCAATGATGGCATAACAGCGTTCTACCGTGCCTGAAACATGGTCTTTCGAAATGCGCACAGTATTCACAGCCAAGAGTATTTCAGAGCTAGTAGGAACTAAGAGGATTTGCTGTTACATCACACATCTCGCCATCACAGAGCGAGTGTACAGTGAGAGCGAAATACTGGACAACAGCAGGGAGAACTATAACACAAATGGAAGGATTTTAGAGCAATATGTGCCTTTGACGTAAGCCCAACTGTGTCCCATAACGTCAAACAAAAAGATCACATGCTTGTAGGCCTGTCACACTCACCTGAGTCAAAGCCAAAGTCTCTGGGCTCCTGTTTGATGGACATTTGCTGGAACAACGGAGCCCGAGGTGCTCCCATGCTGGGTACGCCCTGCTCAGGGTATCGGGGGTCTACCATCTCCTGTTTAAACCCTCGCGGAGGAACTGGGACCAAGGGCTCGGACATCTGTCGATGATAAGGGGGTCGGTTGTCTCGTGGGAAGGAATTGAGGGTCTGTGGAGGGTAGGGCGTCCCACAGCGGCCATCAGGCTGTGGAAAGGGTAGACATGGCTCTGAAAGCTGCCTGTGGAACCTAGAGACAAGAAGAATAAGAAAGAATGTTTAAAAATTATCACTATAAATAATAGTCTTCTTCACAGCTTCCTCCATTTCCATTTTCAGGCCTAGAACAGCCACAATCATCATTATCTTTAGAATATTTACTTAAACTTCATTTTCCTACTAATTAGTATTCATTCCCAAGTAGAAATTAGTGTTCCATATCTCAAATAATCACTGACCATTAAGCATTAAAGGATGGACACAATATTAAGGGCAAATGGGACGTCGGCAGTTTTTTTTTTCCATGAGTTAACCCTTGGGATAAACATAGCTTCTCTTTCCAGGTCAGTGTAGAATCATTAAGAGGTTAATACCCAATGGCACAAGAGCTGATTACAGCACTGACTAAACGTTCAGGCACAAGACACAGATTAAGGCATGACATCGGCCAACTGACACGTATGAGGAGAGTCGACTTGCACGCTATGGGGCTGCATGTTATGTTTCTAGAGAGTACTGGTCTCTGCAATATTGGCATTAACGGAATATCCCCTTTAACCAAACAATATGTTAATTGTGTGCTTTCAGACACCTTTGGGGGGGGCCTTGTATTACAAGGCAATCAAGTAATACAAAAATGCAAATTTCTTAAGATAATACAAAGGCTGTT
This sequence comes from Salminus brasiliensis, assembly GCF_030463535.1. Lineage (NCBI taxonomy): Eukaryota > Metazoa > Chordata > Actinopteri > Characiformes > Bryconidae > Salminus > Salminus brasiliensis. Next base: position 8,756,089 of record NC_132884.1, read on the forward strand.
TGAGGCCTACTGCAATTACAGCACATAGAAACAGAATTGCAGTGTGATTCATATAGGGTATGTAGTACAGCATATTGCTTACCTGTGATCTGTACTGTATGAGGCATCTGGATTACCAACAGGTGGGTGGGGCACTGCGAAAGGCGGGCTTTGGCTGTGAACTGGGGTCTGTGTTCTGTGGTGGTTTTGGCTAGGGTTGTGGCCGTGGCCCGCTAGTGCTGGCAGTCCCTGTGTCTGAGCATGAATTGAGGGTGTGACTCTTTTCTGCAGGGGGTGTGTCCCTGTGTTGTTGGAGTCGCCGCACGGTGAGACGGGGGTAGAGGGTGAAGTCAGTGGCTTATTGAATCCAAACGGCTTCCTGTCGTAGGCACTGAAAAGAAACAGAGAGGTTAGTTCGGCTGATCCTGAAATGTTTTGTGATAAAAAAAATGAAAAAAACATCACTACCATGGTTACCACCTCTCCTGGAGGTTAAGGTCCCAACAGATAACAGACAATAAGTCACTTGTAAATAACAGGAACATCTCTCAACACAAGTTTGATAGTTCTAAACAGCATCATATTTCTGAATGCGGTTTATTATAATTTAAGACGCCTAATGGGACATTAAAAAAAAAACCTATGAGATTTCCATGAGACATATCATATGATGACATTTCCACCAACACCAATAAACCCACTCAACCTTAATATTGGTCCCTCTGTAGATCTACCTTACCTCATTGAGCTAATCATGGACTTCTGAAGACAATAATTAGATCATGTGTAGTGGATTAGGTTACAACTAAGCTTTACAGGGTGGTAGATCTCCAGGACTCAAGGTTGGTGGCTATTCAGTCTGAGGTATTTGCATCAGCGAGAAGGCGGCACGCACCTGTAGTTGTAAAGGCACTTCTCGCCATACGGGGAGAGTCTCTGCTCTTGTCCACAGGGAGAAAACTCTCTGCTCGGGCTGCTCTCTCTCTTCACTTTAGTTTGAGGAGGTCCATGGAACATCACTGCACAGAGAAAGATCGAAAACAGTAAAAACATTAGCACAGGTGATTTCCACCAGGACCACCAATCCCACCTAAACTAAAAGAGAATAATACAAAGCTTTCACTTCCGGTGGCACTTTGCTGTAGCATTCTTAAAACAGATGGAGAATAGTTCTGTAAAGCTTCTGGCTGCTATAAAGTTCTTCTAGACTTCTTGAGACATCAATATGTCTACAAATCTTATTTATAAAAGGTTTTCATACCCATCAACAAAAAGTTCTTCACGGAGCCACAGTGGTGTTAAAAAGAACAGTAAACAAGACAAAGAGAATTCTTCTCATTCATTCTCGTTAAGTAAGTGCAATGGATTTGACTGCTTTCAAAAAAAAGTGTCACAGGGTCTTAACCTATAGGCTAGCAAGATTATGGAAGAGGGTCCTCTTGCCCAAGCATGATGAAAGAGGGCTCTGTGAGACTAACAGGCCCTCTGCCAAAGCTGTAGTACCATGCCAGACTAACACACACACCCTATACAAACATATGCATGTGTAAACACTCACAAGACACACAAAGTCACATTAACACTATAGAACACCCAACCTAACGTATTCAAACCCCAAATGGGGGGGAGAAGAAAAAAAACTAACAAGGGAAACAGCCACACCAGTGTTCAGCACATAATGAAAGTAGTGTGTTTGTGCATGTGAGTGTGTGTGTGTATCCTGACCCATTAAAATGTCACTCTGCTGAAGGCTGTGTGATTTACAGCACTGCAGTAGTGTACTGGGCCCTTGCACAACAACTCCCTCAAGTACACACGCTACACACTTTTTCAATCCAAACAGTTGGAGCCCAGGCCCAGAACTCGAGAACAGCTTGGAATGGAAATTGGAAACCCTACTGAGGTCCATTCAGTGGTCAAATTTTTTTTTGCTCTTCCCACAAAGGCACACAAGAAAACACAAGAAAAGAAAAAGCCAAAAAGCCCACACTGTGATCTTCCAAGTGGTCTTGATGAGTGGGTCCAGGGCTTTCAGCGAAATATGTCACAGCTTTTGTATATTAAACTTATGGTTTACAGATGATAAAATATTTAAAATCAGCCAGTACTCCAAACCGCATCACAGTCGCCAATCTGACCAATAACATTATCAATCCATGAGTAATGAAATTTTCACTCTACAGCCGGTGGTTAATAATTCATGAAACACATGCAAATAAGCAGCCACTGGCAGCCCTACAAGCAGTACTGTTCCCTGTCTGCTCGCACACTGTAGGATCAGATACTCACAGTTATCCGACTGGAAATCTGGAACAAACTGTTCATCATCGGGTACCTGGGCTGGAGACAGAAGATGATAAAAGAGGAGTTCAGGCTGGTTCTGTATGGCCTTAAAAGGGAGGGGACTGCAAAACATTACATAAAACACACCTTAGACTTTGTATGTATAAACTACTGATTTAACATGGTAGTGATATAGCCATTGAAGCCATGGGTTGGAGTCAGTGTCACTATCTAAGAACCTCAGTCAAAGCCAAAAACGCCTTTACCGTGGTTAAAGGGTATCGGTGTCCAACATAAGCGCAAATCCTACTGAATGGTGTTTTATAATACAGCAATAAACTGCAATGTGATAAAACACACTAATGCTTCATTAATATTAATGCCAATAAATCATTCTTCCACCAAGCAGTGTAGTTTGGCCGCCAGGCAAGGGTTTTACTGGTTTTGATACCTTGGCACACTTATACAGAATTCAAATGATGTGTGCCATCATAAATGCATATTGAGCTTTTCTAGCAGCTCGCTCAGCCACTCAGATTCTATAACCAAAAACATATGTTTTACAATATTTTTATTCCACTTCTGGACAAACCAGACTCTGAAACCAAGTTGTCTGAAGACACTTAGTGGCAAAAACCCCCTATTCTTCATTCAATCTGAACTGAGTCAAATTGAGACTGATTTTAGGGCATTTATAGTGAACTAGAATACTGTCTATATGAAAACAGCAATAGGAATTTTACCTTCAGCTATCCATATTTCCTGCAGCTGACTCAGGTCCTGAAAGAGCTCTGTGGGAACATGGGGATTAATTTAGGATTATATGCATGACTTGGTACAGTTCTGTCTGAAACGCATCTTGTGGCCACAGTCGGATGGGCAAAGTGGCTGCAGTTCTTTACCCTCAGTGTCCTGTGCAAGCTCTGTGTCCACAAACTTCCTCTTCCGGTCACTCAAATTCCTACACGGAGGCTCCTCGGCACGACATTTCTGCAGGTACAGAAGAAGTACTGAAGTTACCAATTTTTTCTTTCATCCTATAACTCCAGCTCTACAGTGTGCACATTTTGTAGGAAACAGCCCAATAGGAATGGCCCAAAATAACACAGTATGACACCCTGCTACAGTAAGATTGCAGTTTCAAGACTAGCATTACTGAGAGGCTAGGATACTTATTTTGAACGATGCCGACCACAAACACTACTTACATATGGAAGATAAGAGGTTGCTCTGACACTTACGCTGGGTGGCACTATGAAAGGGACCTGCTGGTCATAAAAGCCATCCATGCTGCAGGTTCGGCAGCGTGGCCAGAAGCCTGGACCAGGTTGGAGAAAGAAGGAGGGCTCGGGGGGATGGGTTTCTCTCTTCACACTGGAGCTCTCTTCTCGCCTGCCCTGACCTGGTGAAGGAAGAGCCGGGAAAAGTGTCACTTAGAGAAAGCTGAGTACTTCACCAGAGATTTGGGCAGCTGTCAGCAAACATCCCTAAAACAGACAAGCCAGGACCAACTGTTCCTTTGATGTGTGGCACCTTCAACCAGCACTAACTCATTTTCTCTCCTTTTAGGTGGAGCATGCTGCTTAAAAACAGGGACAGCCTCGCTCACTTGAACGCACACACACATACACACACACACCATTTAAGCCTCACGGTACAGATGGGGGCCTTACATAACCACACACATCCATCTGTTGCCCAAGGGAAAGAGCCACTCTCACTAAGCCTAACTGGAAAGAGAGGGGGGGGGAAGAGGAGCATGCAAACAGAGAGGTCACAACTGGGTTTAATTTATGTAATATTGCGTCTGCTTTTTGTGGTAGTGTTGGTGCGTAGTGGGAGCTTATATGAAGACCACCAGACAGGGAATAAAGTCCACCAAAATGTGTGTGTGGAGTGTTGTCACGCACGTGTCCGGTTCCCCTGACGCACGTAGTTAGCTAGCATTATTGCTACTGCTACCGAGCCAAGAAAACACAAGGGCTTCTGGCAAGCAGCTCATCAAGATAGCATGCAATTAAACAATAATGCTGGTCTTATTGCTTCCTCTAGATTATCAAGACTTCCCAACAGGGATGAGAACAACTGCACAAATGAGAATTTGCCCGTCGTAAAGTGGTAAAGTCTCCTGACAGAATATAAACAAACCCACAAGCTGGCCCAGTTTTACGGAAAGCTCAGCCTCCGGTTCCGAGTTCTCCTGCTCCACCTTAAGACGCCACAGTGAAACTGCTGCACCACTAAAGGTGGACCGGGCAAATTACGGACAAATAGCAATAGTCTTTAGCTTCGTTTACAGCCACCTTAATAAAACAGCATCTTAAAAGTCACATGAAAGGGTTAACCCCACAAGGCTCGGAGTTCAAGAAGTTCAATCCCTTCCCCCCCCTACCCTCCCCTCCACCCCTCCTCCTCCTCCACCCGTCGCCTCCCCTCCACCCGGCCTCTTGTTTTTCTCAATGAAGTGAAATTTGATCCCTCGCTAGAAGAAAAAAACGGGAGAAAAAAAAAAAAACACTCAAACGCGCCATTCATAAATCCCACCACACTCGCAGCACAAGCCATGTAGACCCCCCCTCTTCACAAACCGAGAGGGGGGCTTTTACTTAAGACCATATGCGTTTTAAGAAACACGCGCGGCTTCGGTTTTGCTTTGGAAAGTACAAAAAACAAACTAGCTAGCATGGCAATGCGTGAACGAAGAAAATGGCGTGCGCTCCAGCCACAAAGCCCAGAAGACCAACTCAACCGTGCAAGTGGTTTGAACTTCGGGAAAAAATATATTAAAAAAATAAAAACAATAAAACTCCTGCAAAAACTATGCATAAACATCCCCAAAATACACACGCCGCATTTACAGGCACTCACCTATCCCCGTTTTAATCCTCGGAGCAAAGAAATGAAATGAAACAAAATCCAGCACTTTAATTAAATCCCAAAGCGACCCCTCGGTGCTGCGCCGCGCGGCTCTCCGCTCCGCTCTCCGTTGAAGCTCAGTGAGACTGGATTTTTTCTCAATGGACTCGCCTGCTTTTCCGAGGGCTAGTGCTTAACGCTGAGGCGAGCGCCCATTGGCTGATTCCGCGCGTCATTCACGTCGTCCTCCAATTAGAGGGTGTAGCCGACTTCGGTATGTTTCAGGCCAGCGACAGCCAATCGCAGCCAGACTCTTGTGCTGTTTTTATGAATGGCTGGGTTTCATTCAACAACCAGATGTTTCTCCACTGTGGATACTGTTTTAAAGGGACATGCACACCGTTTCTCTAGTCTTCTGAAACTTTATAGAAGCACGGCAATTCATATTGCTCCAAAGTTATCTCAGGAATGGAATTTAAGGCAGAATAACAAGTTCTTAAAACCTCTTCATTATATGAGGTGCCAGGACAACGTTAAACAGTGTGCTTTGGAAAGATAGCGTAGTAGACTTTGAGATTAATAACTGACCAGTATAGTGATTTATCAGCCTACTCATGATTTAGCCAACCTTGGTTACACTAAGACTAATAACTAATAACTAATAAGTCTACTCATGCTTTAGTAGAGCTCAGTAACACTGATCATCTGCTGATCATCTTTAGTAGAGCTCATTAACACTGAGATAAATAACTGATCAGCACAGTGATTTATCAGTCTACTCAGGCTTTAGCAGAGCTCAATAACACTGAGATAAATAACTGATCAGCTTAGTGATTTATCAGTCTACTTATGCTTTAGTAGAGCTCAGTAACACTGAGATAAATAACTGATCAGCACAGTGATTTATCAGTCTACTCAGACTTTAGTAGAGCTCAGTAACACTGAGATAAATAACTGATCAGCACAGTGATTTATCAGTCTACTCAGGCTTTAGCAGAGCTCAGTAACACTGAGATAAATAACTGATCAGCTTAGTGATTTATCAGTCTACTCAGGCTTTAGTAAAGCTCAGTTACACTGAGATAAATAACTGATCAGCACAATGATGTATCAGTCTACTCAGACTTTAGTAGAGCTCAGTAACACTGAGATAAATAACTGATCAGCACAGTGATTTATCAGTCTACTCAGGCTTTAGTAGAGCTCAGTTACACTGAGATAAATAACTGATCAGCACAATGATGTATCAGTCTACTCAGGCTTTAGTAGAGCTCAGTAACACTGATCATCTGCTGATCATCTTTAGTAGAGCTCAGTAACACTGAGATAAATAACTGATCAGCACAGTAATTTATCAGTCTACTCAGGCTTTAGTAGAGTTCAGTAACACTGAGATAAATAACTGATCAGCACAGTGATTTATCAGTCTACTCATGCTTTAGCAGAGCTCAGTAACACTGAGATAAATAACTGATCAGCTCAGTGATGTATCAGTCTACTCATGCTTTAGTAGAGCTCAGTAACACTGAGATAAATAACTGACCAGCACAGTGATTTATCAGTCTACTCAGGCTTTAGCAGAGCTCAGTAACACTGAGATAAATCAATGATCATCCCAGTGCTTTATCAGTCTACTCAGGCTTTAGTAGAGCTCAGTAACACTGAGATAAATAACTGATCAGCTCAGTGATTTATCAGTCTACTTATGCTTTAGTAGAGCTCAGTAACACTGAGATAAATAACTGATCAGCTCAGTGATGTATCAGTCTACTCAGGCTTTATCAGAGCTCAGAAACACAGATAAATAACTGATCAGCACAGTGATTTATCAGTCTACTCATGCTTTAGTAGAGCTCAGTAACACTGAGATAAATAACTGATCAGCACAGTGATTTATCAGTCTACTTATGCTTTAGTAGAGCTCAGTAACACTGAGATAAATAACTGATCAGCACAGTGATTTATCAGTCTACTCATGCTTTAGTAGAGTTCAGTAACACAGATAAATAACTGATCAGCACAGTGATTTATCAGTCTACTCATGCTTTAGTAGAGCTCAGTAACACTGATCATCTGCTGATCATCTTTAGTAGAGCTCAGTAACACTGAAATAAATAACTGATCAGCACAGTAATTTATCAGTCTACTCAGGCTTTAGTAGAGCTCAGTAACACAGATAAATAACTGATCAGCTCAGTGATTTATCAGTCTACTCAGGCTTTATCAGAGCTCAGTAACACTGAGATAAATAACTGATCAGCACAGTGATGTATCAGTCTACTCATGCTTTAGTAGAGCTCAGTAACACTGAGATAAATAACTGATCAGCTCAGTGATTTATCAGTCTACTCAGGCTTTATCAGAGCTCAGTAACACTGAGATAAATAACTGATCAGCTCAGTGATGTATCAGTCTACTCATGCTTTAGTAGAGCTCAGTAACACAGATAAATAACTGATCAGCTCAGTGATGTATCAGTCTACTCATGCTTTAGTAGAGCTCAGTAACACTGAGATAAATAACTGATCAGCTCAGTGATTTATCAGTCTACTCAGGCTTTATCAGAGCTCAGTAACACTGAGATAAATAACTGATCAGCACAGTGATTTATCAGTCTACTCAGGCTTTAGTAGAGCTCAGTAACACTAAGATAAATAACTGATCAGCACAGTGATTTATCAGTCTACTCTTGCTTTAGTAGAGTTCAGTAACACTGAGATAAATAACTGATCAGCACAGTGATTTATCAGTCTACTCAGGCTTTAGCAGAGCTCAGTAACACTGAGATAAATAACTGATCAGCACAGTGATTCATCAGTCTACTCATGCTTTAGCAGAGCTCAGTAACACTGAGACAAATAACTGATCAGCTCAGTGATGTATCAGTCTACTCAGGCTTTAGCAGAGCTCAGTTACACTGAGATAAATAACTGACCAGTGTAGTGATTTAGAGTTAGAGTTAGATTATCATATTGGAACCTCTCTTCATCCCTAAATCATGCTGTTTTAGTTATTGTGGCTTTACGGTTGGTGTATGTAAATGTGCGCCGTTTAAATTTGATAGGCTGTCCTGCATTGTACTGTCTCATTCAAAACTAGTCTGGGCTCAGACACTCATAAATTCATCATGAATGAGTAGGGCTAAATCACGGAAGGCTGAACAGGCAGATGCATGTTAATGTGTTAGTTTCCATGTCATCACAAAAACCAAATTCAAATGATATTTATTTAACATCCCACGTAAGACACTACACTACACTAAATCTGATTTAACTAAATTGTGCTCTCCTCATGATAAAACATAGTGTTCAATACTATAATATGCTCTCAATGGTCAAAATAATGATATCATCATATCCCTCACCACCACTAACAAGACAGCTCTTCCTATCATTGCTCGCCTTAAGCCATAAGACCTCACAGGAAAACCAACACACGATGTTCCTAAACATGGTGAGATGATAACTGGACGATGTGAAGGAAATAAGATTCTGGCAGAAGTACACACTCATTACACCACGACATCCTCTCCAGCGATTGTGTATGATGACAATGCCTTAAAAACCACTGACCCAATGTATAATTATACGCCTTGGTAACGGGAGAGATGTGCCATTGTCCTTTGTAGATAATTCCAATCTCCTTTTTCTATTTTTTTTTTGTGACGGTGAGTTGAGACCAAACTTCATGCATACTGCAAGCACAGCAGACGTGGTCTATTGCAAGCAAGCTCGTAAAATGTAAGCCACGGAAAAGGAGGAGGGATGGCGCTGCAAGAAATTTGGTCTCTGATCTATTATTCATATCTGTTCTTCAAAGCGATGGTATATCCCCACACGAGACAGGGATGTCTGGACTACGTCATGAATGCCCCGTTTTCAATGAAAGTCTGAGTGCTTCTGTATTAAGGGGTAGTCTTTCCTCTTGAAGCCATGAGCCATGAATATACAAATGGAACTTGTTGTAATTATCGATGCACAGATATAGAAATATATAAGCAGAGGTAAACAAACCCTCTGTAGCTAATAAAACATATAGCTTTTGCAAGAGTTTGGTCACCTTACAGTACTAGGGTCTGTAACACCCTCTTTTATAAGGACCACTCCAAAAACTTCAGTTTGTATCTCTTCATAGTCCATGGTGGCTCCTGAGGTATAATTTGAATTATTATTCTGTTTGAAGAAGCGATCCTATTTTCAACTTCTCCCTTTAACACATATTTTGACATTAACATCCAGGATTTGTTGGTATTTTGTAGAATTCTACAAATCCTGGATCCAAGCCACTGACTGCAACACAACCTCAAAGCATTGCACATTTGGGAAGGTCCTCTTTTCATGAAATGCAGTTCCTTTTTTCCCTCCCAATTACCATTGCTGATTCTGGCCATAGAGTTCTGTTTTGACATCCTCAGCCCATAGCACTTTGTTTCCAAAACCCATCTGGCTTCTCTAGATCTTTTGTAGCATACTTCAAACGCTGAGTTTTGCAACGAGGCCGCAGGTAAGGTCTCTTTCTTTTGACTGTTCCATTAAGATTAAGTTTGTGCAAGCATCGCTGCACATTGAAACTTTCATGCAGGTTCTTCGCAGTCATGTTTGGACTTGCCTGTCTTACCAGCATCCAAGCAGTTCTTGCAGTTCTCTCTTAGATCTCACCTTTAAATGGCATTTCTTAATAACAGTCTACACTGTAGAAACTGCAGGCTAAAGAACCCTGGAAAAAAAAAAACTTTTAAGGTTGAAGGATAAATGCAGATAAAATATAGACAGTTTATTGCAGTAGCCTAATACCTAACACTCTGCCTTTCTGGAATTTAAAGAATACACCATCAAATATCATCTGTCCATATGTATATAAATCAGATATATGTTGAGGCCGACATGATTTAGCTATTTTCGTGCACTTGTACACCCATAAGAAGGGCACTTTAGCAAAGATCTGATGCTATAGAGAACCGTGGAAACTCGAAGAACTCTGTGAATACATTAATAGCAACAATGTTCTTCATACAGAGGGAAAATCTGGTATACAGTTATTTTAAGTAAACATTTTTTGATAGTTTGGCACCAAAATGGGTTTTACTGTCATTACGGGTCAAAGAACCCTTTTCTGTACTATATACTTCAGTACCCCTTTTGAAGCACTGTTTCCATGGTTCTTTTTTTGCTAATTAAGAACCATATTTCTTGCTTAGTTATTAAATAATCATCTTGAGAACTTAAGATTTTTATCAAATCTGCCATTTAGTCTTGTCTCTCTTTATCCAGCATGATTTACCTTGATTCTTATTGATGCGTGTCTGCTATTGACAACATTGGGCCATTGGGATACACTGATCTATGGTGTACACACACATGCTGCTGCTTTTACAATGACTGTGTTAAAGGCATGAATAGTACATACTCTTCTGTAAATAAGGTGATGAGTCATCGCTCTGTCATCTCTCTCCCTCTCTCTCTCTCTCTCTCTCACTCGACAGTACTAAAATAGGCCGACAAGAAATAAACTTGGGAGAAAATTGGCTGTACATCAAAATTTTTGCTAATCTCTCTGTACATCCAGTCTCCCTCACCAACTCTACAATGCTGATTCAATAAAAAGCCACATCTAGCCATGTGAGAACATTGCAGCCTTTGCCTATCAGTTTGACCTGTGATCAGCTATTTGGCTCAGATGCATGTCACGCTGCTCCTTGCAACCTGAAAATGAAGAGGTTGCCATAGTGTTCATTTGATCACCATGCTTTTCACCCCCCTCTCACTGGGGGCCTGTTCTAAACATAGTGCTCAAACGGCGCTGTTACGTAACACTTTCACGACGCTCATGGTTCTGAAAGAACATTAAAAAAAGCCTCAGAGCTGAGCCCAACTGCCTCAGCATCACAGACCCCAGCAGCAGCGGGGGGAATACGGTGATGGCTTTGGACCCCATACTAAGATTCCAGGATAACAAAGGTGGGGTAGAATGTGTCATATGTCAGAAATAGGTTAGTAGTAAGTGCCAGCCATCAATCAATGCCAAAATTCATGCAGATGGAATCTACAATCTGTCCATATTTCAACATGTGCACACTGGTATTGATGGGTACTGGTACATATAGCTGTGATATCAGCAGAATCAGAATGCTGTATCACTGTATATATCCAATCCTGTAATCTTGTCTCAAATCTAGCCTGAAATAGAACACACTCACACTGTGTATTTCTTACTGTGTAGCACAGTACAATGAAACCCAGCTAAACATTCATGCATTCATGTTTTTGAAGGCCATATAGGGCTTTGATTTGCCTGTCGCACCAGCATAAGAGCAGCTTTCTCAGAGATTTCATCTTGAAACGCCATTTCTTAATAACAGTACACACTGTATGTCCACAGAGAACACAGTTCATAACTCTCTAGCCCACACTTGACATGGTGACCGTTGGTACATGTACACTGTTAAAAGTAAGGTTCTTCAGTTGAAAGTTTGAAACTGTGGAGGAACCTTTTAAAGTGCATTGAGGAACCTTCAAGGCCCCTCAAAGCACCTTGAGAGTTTCAAATGAAAGAATCTCTAAAGGTTCCTAAGACTCTTATACTTTTAACAGTGATGTATAACTGAGCATCTGTGTCTGGATACTTCTGTACATACGGTGTGTGTTTATGACAAGTCAATGTTCCACTGCATCAGGATGTAGCTCAAAGCTCAAACTGATATCTAGCTACTACCGCCATTAAGGCCGTGACCCAGTTCAGCATACTGATGACTGAAGAGAGCAGGTCAGGAAGGTAGATAAATGTAATGGAAAAAATGCACTGCAATGACAAGCCCATTGCTAACACCAGATAATGGTATACTTTTGGAACATTTGGTTATGAAGTAGATAGTTGGGGTTCAAGTTCTAGTTTGGATAATCTCTCACTATAGTACACGTCAGTTACGCAAACTTGGACCATTTTAAAGTTATACATCTCCATTTTAAATAAAGGTGAAGTATCTTTGCACTCACATATAAGATTCTTTATCAAAATAGCTCTTTACAGAAAAGTGGGTTTTCTAAAGGGGTCACTCAAATAATCCTTTGTATCACCTTTATTTTTTGGAGTGAAAACAGCAGTGCACATTTTGCAATTCTTTTAACTGAAATCTTAGAATAACTGTCCTAAAATGTGCATAAAACACACCTTCATATGCATAAAATCTGAGTAAAGAAAAGTTTATACTCTGTCTTTGTACACAACACAAAATGAACCACGGTCTGTCACCAATCTCTGCACGTAAACTATTAATTAAGAATCGACACAAACCATGATATTGCGATACTTCAATATATCGATATTTCCTGCTACCCCTACTGTTTACACCTGTAATTTCTCAAAGTAGCCAAAGACATAGTACAGAAGTGGCATATTTTACTATGTGTTAATTAATGCAGAAACTTTGATCTGTTAAAACCTGGCTACATTTGGAGTGGAGCACTGCATCACCAGCCAAAATCAATTTCCCAAGTAGCTTCCTCCACAGTATTCATTGCTTAAGGTCAGAAACCCTCAAGGTTTCTTCCTATTCAGATTGGCGCAGTCATTTCCTATAGTGTCATTCAGCAGTTAACGCTTTTGCCACACATTGTGTTACAGTGACATGATTAAGCATTACTAACAGCCCCTGGATCAACCCTAATTCACTTACTTTTCTATATATGTGCAAGCTTTCAATGCAGCAGTTCAGCCTCATTCATCGGCTGTCATTCACTGCTGCAGCAGATAGCTCCCACCCACACATGCTCTTCTACAACCTCAACCTCTGCGGTGCTGGTAGCCATGGCTACACCTGAGAAAACGAGAGAGAGAGAGTGTGAGAGAGAGAGAGAGAGGCTGACTCATAATACCATTAGCTACTAGGTTCTCCTGAGGCAGCTTGTGAATCATAAGCACTGTATGCTTTGATCTTACTTAAAACCATTGCATGCTTTATGTGCAATATGTGACTGTAATAAAACAAAGCAGGCGATTCCAGATGTGAGCACGACGTGTCATGCTAGGCTAGACTCTCACTGTTCTTGCAAGCCTGATGTTAGCATGCTAATGTGTCTTGTCTACAGCTGCTGTCTCTATTTCTTAATGTTGAGACATGCAAACCTGAGCAACATTCAACAATGAACTCATCTAAATGATCTTAAAATTGGTGGACTGGGTTCCAAATTTCCTACACTGCTTCACTGCAACCCAACCAATGGTGTGCCCACCCCTGTATCACTACATTAAACAATCTGGTAGCTGTTCAGCTTCAACTTTTACCCTAGCTCTGCCTTGCCCAGACGGTCAGGTATGACACAGCAGCAGCTCGCTATCTAACATTGTGTAATACAGACACTTTCAGAGCTCCATACCTCAAGGCCTTTGTATAAATCAATGTTAGCTGCGTACTAACTGCTGCTATCTCAACCCAAACGATTTCCAACATTTGATGTCCACACACTGGCAGACTGTCACAAACGTGTGCTTCCACTTGCATTTCAAATCAAATAGTGGTTCCATGGCATATTGCACACAGCTAATCATAAGCACCTGTCAGGCCCTGACTCCTCTCAGGGGGCTTTATAGCAGCAATGTAGGTCTAGCTATTTAAAACACTACAAAATATCCAACCCTGGGAGGCTAAAGTGCTGCTGTTTGAGTGCCGCTCTGTATGAGAATGAGTAAAGGTAGCTGAACCTTGTGGGAGAAAGATGGATAAAAATAGCCAAAAACAGCACACGCTGATAGACTTGCTGCTGTAGTACGTTATTCAGACTGTCCCTGGCTGTGCTTCCTTTTTTAGAAAGTAGCCGAACACTGATGCTAGAATTTCAACAGGGTTATACTTCACTGCCATGATATACAGTACAATGCCATCCGTCTAATTAACCTAACCCTTTCATGCATGGTGTCCATATATATGTGGACAGTTGGTGAATCAAGATGATCCTTACAATAATATAGCATTACGGCATACCATGAATTAAATAATTCTCTAGGAATACAATGACTGTCTCTGGTATATTGGTCCTAATTTTGTACTCCACAAAGGTCAAGTCAGGTAAAGGAAATGTTTTTTCCTGTCAGACGGATGCTTATTAGAAAACTGGCTTCAGAGTGGAACAAGAGGTGGGACAACGAGAAGGTCAGGGATGTTTAGAAACAAGAAAAGGTTGAGAAGGAGAGAAAGTATTTGTACACCTGTACACCCATAGTACTACATTTTAGAAAGTTTTGCATTTGTGAAATGCATACTGTGTGGATACATACTATAGCTAGCTGTTTATGCTTACTGACATAGCTCCATGCCTTGGTGTACTTGTCTGTAGAGCTTCCTCATATGTCTTGATTTTTAACGTTTTTAATGTTTCTCTACAGAGAATCATGTAGAGATGTTGGGAGGACCCCCCCCCAACCACACACAGACACACTACAAGCCCTGTGCGATTGCCCCGCCTGCACTGCTGGTAGTTAGGCCAAAGCAGTTCTCTGGCGTGTCCAGAGGCAGTCTCTTAACACCTTGACCATTGTCATTCCCCTATTTGAACCCATTTACACCATGGCCAACGGGCCTGTGCCATAAGCTGCTGGCTTTCACACGTGCTGATGAGGCAGTGGGACGGCTTTGTGTTGTGTGAGGTGGGAAATCGTTCTCTAGCCTGAGGCCTACGGGGACTGCGCAGGTACGCACATTAAGCCCAATAGGCTCCAACAGCGGGGGTTACTTCAGAGAATAGCTGGGGCTGGCGTTAGAGCTAACACCCAATCCTTCCCCTTCCCCCCCACCCAGCTTTGCTAAAACCTTAATGCTGATTGAGAGAGAGAAAGAGAGAGAAAGCCCAACAGTAGCTAGCCAAGCGGGCTAAAGTAGGCCAGCTGCCAGACTGATGCCTCTCATGCCTCTGCATGCCTGCATGTACACTGGGTTCAAGAGAAGAAGCAACTGGAGCATAAAAGAGATGGGACACACATCCAGACAGACAGAAAAAAACACACATGTGCATGCACACACACACCGCTGGTTCTCCCCATCCCCCTCCACCCATGACAATACACAGAAAATGAATGCATTGAAGTTATGTAATAAATAGTTGGTCATATTTCTTACAAATTACTCTGAAGGTACCAGTATAAATGACATGGGACCTAGATACCCAGGAGTAAAGTAGCAGTAAACACAGTGTCCAGTTGCACTAGCACTGCCTACTAAATCACGTGCCAGCAGCACTCCAACAGAATCTCAGATTTTTGGCAAATTTGAATGTACAGTTCCTCCCCTGCTGACAATGAAGAAAAAGCGGTCAGTAAAAATGGCCATTACTAACATCTAAAAAAGCAAAGACAATTGTATTGCTGGGAATTATGGACAAATATTTATATATATATATATATATATATATATATATATATATATATATATATATATATATATATATAGATGAATAGGACGCATCAATAATGAAGATGTTAGTATAATGAAGATGTATAACTGTTATACTTAACATGAAAACTGCAGATAGTATTTACATAGTGATGACTGCATCATTTTAATTACACTTAGTGTAAACAGCACAATCTTATGTACAAATTGGCCAATTTACCCCTTAAAAAGTGTTTATTTTAAATTTCTATTACCAGAAAACAGCCACACAAGCACAAGTTTGTACAGTGGTAAAAAAAAAATGTAGGGTAGTAAAATGTAAAATCGCAAATGTGCAATTATATCGGTATATGAATATGCCAATGTGGCAAACCTCTGTCCTGTGTCTATCTAGTACATGGCCAATATAGTTCATTCATTCATTCATTCATTCATTCATATGCATTTAATAGAGCCACAGGGTGAAAGCACTGTGGGAGCTCACTGATTGCTAATGGTATGCTCTTAAAAAAACAGGTGGGAAAAAAAACAAACCGTAGTTGCAAGATTAGCAACATGCTGCATTCAATTAAAAGGCAGAGCAAGCAAAGCTGAATAAACCAGTCTAATAAATGTGCCTGAAAACAGTTGGAAACACTCCCAAGACCATTCCCTCGTCTGGAACACGAGCCAGACTTGAATTTGTTCTGTGGTGAGCAGACAGCAACACTATTCACTAAGACCAAAGTCCTTAGACAAATCTATTCACTCGGCAGCCATCTTTGTAACGATGTCAGGCGGTTTCCAGTGACACGAGAGCAGGCGAATGGGGAGAGACCTAAAACTAAAAAAGCTCCGCCTGAAGATCAGGTTACTCTTTCAAACACATATTTTATCAAATCTGACGAAAACCTTATAGTTTGTGGCATTTAGCTCAATAATGCACAAATTTTTTTTTTGCCTGGTCTGGCTACTGTTCTTTGCTCACGGAGATCCTGCAAGCTGATTGGCTCATTTTGTTGAAAGGCAGGATGTTATCTGTAAAATGACACCATGTTGAGCATTATGAGAACTCACATTCATATTTTAATCTGTGATCGACTCATAATAATTAAAACAAAATATTACAAACTAGCTAAGCCAGGCTAGGCTAGACTAGGCTTTGCTATGCTGCAAGGCTCCTGTGAACCGTTGCAGTGACATAGGCCAGCCATTAAAAACTGAGCATAATTTTTTTTCATAATTCTTTGTTTAAGCCTCTGTTAATAATATAACCAAGCAAAAATAATCTTTCTTACTTTACAAGTGAGATTTAAAAGTCTTTCCCTTAAAATCAGCTCAGCTTTTATGAGTTTGCTGTGCATGAGACGGCTCTAACTGGGCAGAATGAATAACATGCTCTTGAAGTCTTGACAGGCAAATGCTCGCAGTGTCCAGCAACCCAGACGTGGTGCTTTTTCTCGAGCCACACTTCACCAAATTGCCCCAGATGATGGATGGCATTTTACAATAACCTGCTAGTAGTCCTGTGACGCAGGCCTGTTTTGATGTTGCTGTTTGATCTTCCCTTCTCTTTCTCCCTCTCTCTCTCTCTCTCTCTCTCTCCCTCTCTCTCTCTCTCTCGCTCTCTCTCTCTCTCTCGCTCTCTGTTTTTTACAACTTAGTGGGGAAAACAAACAAGGGCCTCTCAAATGTCACCTAGGCTACGCATCAGTGCTCTGCAGAACGGGGAAAATGAGAAAGTAAAGGCCTGTGAAGGGGATGAGGAGGAGGATGAAGAGTAGCAACAAAAATGGAAGAAGACAGGAGAGCCGGGCTTTTTCTGAGTGACCTTTTGGACGGTGGTTAGAAGTCGCTGCGAGGTGACGTTACCGTCACCTCTAGTGGAGGACGTCACAGATTGGCTTGCTCGGGACGGCAAACACACGTGTTACTTGTCTTGCAGCAGTCTCTCAGAGCTCACACAGTCCACATAATGATTAATCAAACAGGTCATTTTTGGGTTGTATAGTAACAAACGGCCGACGACTACTGCAGGCAGTCAGCCAGACACAGGATTCTACTGGTTCTAAGCGTGCCTGTAGAATAACTCCCTTCATTTTAGGGAAGCCATGTAGAAAAGGCAGGTTTTAGAGGACAGAAAGTGTGTTAGGGTGTACATTCAAAGATATTTCTGGCCTAAAACATGTGATTTTCCTCCAAAGATGTTCTATTCTGAGACAGTCACTAAGCAACTAAGCCAGAGCCTGGCAGCATTCAAAAGAAACTTTCTCCAGCCTTGAAACAGTAGAAACTATGTTATAAAAGTGTACTCAGGCTGTTCGCTGGGGCACTGGACAGGACATACAGATACAAATTCTACAGATAATCATGGACAGACTTTCTTTACAACAGGTGAGATAGACTTCAACAGGAGAGAGTGAGGGACGTGAGAGACCTGACTGAATTGTAACGGGTGGACATTTATGGCTTTATGGTCTGCAAATCGGATGTTTTTTTCAGAGCAAATCTGTGAACGTGGGCATTTTCACCCTCAAACAACCAAGCATCCCAGTTTTATGGGTCCACAAGTTCCAAAACATGATCTCATTAACCAAGGACAATTTCCTAGGGAACATTTTAGGGCCTTCATTAAACTGCAATATAAAAGAATGCACAATACAATGACAGCCAATTGGAACAGAGGTCATTTACATATCACCACCATCAACCACATTTATTTTTTTATCAAATCACATGGATACAGTTTAGAGTTTCCTCCCTTTAGACCAGGGATTGCAAACTCATTTGACGTAAGAGGTCAATGTCAGGTTTTTGACCCTGTTTACACCTGGTCACTGCACGTGACCAGTATCTGGATCGTATCCTGATTGTATTCAGTTTGTCGGACTGAAATCTGATTGTGGTGTGGGACGGAATATGCAAATTTGCTCATTATGTGGCAATTATTACTGTTTTTTTGGGTTGTGCTGGGAGGGGGTTTGGTTGTCGAATGTGTCTTGGAGCGACGGATGTGTTTACACTGCTCAAATGCGTCTCAGACCACCTCCTGAAGTGGTTTGAGTGATGAGATAAGTATTTGGTTTAAATGTGGGTGTGTTTACACCTGCATTTTAATGTGGTTTGGACTCATCCAGATATAATCCTGAGACTCAAGATGCATGAAGTGACCAGGTGTTAAACAGGGTCTTTGTCATCTTCTTTTAGAACGAAAAATGCATATAGCATGAAATACTTATCTTGCTAATAAAGAATTATGTATCATAAAACCATCTGACAATATTGGCCCACCCCCCCAGCTAAAGCAGAGATTCTGATTGGTTCTACTGCCAGTGACTGTTCTACTGTACTGACTTCTTGTTGCCCCCTGTCCTACTGAAAAAGAGCTTGCTTCTACAGCTGAGTTTCATTGAGTGTTGCCCCACCTCCTGCTGAAATAGAGCTTCTGATTGGGTCTGCTGCTGCTGAGTTTGACTCTGTGTTGCCCCGCCTCCTGCTGTACTATAAATTTGATTGTGTTGCCCCGCCCTCTGCTGAAACAGATCTTCTGATTGGGTCTTTCCATTCGCCCCCAAGCTGATTCTGATTGGTTCTGTCTGCTGCATTTGAATCTATGGTACCGCCTCCACTAAACAGAACTGTTGGACATTGATGGGTTACTACCTCATTTAAAAGTACTAAACTAATGTTGTATTTCAACACAGTTACACCTCGGCCAGCGGCAATAATAAATTAGAGTTGGCTGAGGTAGAAGCCTGCATGGACTGATGTTAAGTGGCAGCACACACACACCAGCACAGATGGTCACACGTCAGGTTGCGCCCAGTGAATCCTGCCAACACATCATGGGTGTGAAAGGGGAAAAAAGGCCGTCTGAGCCATGCGTCACCCATCCAACCTGGCTAACAACCTGGCACACTCCTCTGCAGATCCCGTCTTCACTCGCCTGCGGTTATAAGATTTGCTTCTCTCTCTCTCTCCTTTTCTGTTTCTGCCTCTCTCACCCTTTCTCGCTCTGCTAGATTTTTTAGCTCTCTTTCTTTCAAAAAAGTAGGTCATAGACTCAGAGATAAGGTGAGAAGTGGCACATTTCTATTGCTGTCACTGTGTGGCCTTTTGGGATTGGTCAGTGTGGCGAAAAATAGACTCTAAGCTACAAACTGTGTGGAAACACTGAACATAGCAGGTACATAGGCCACACTCTTCTGTGGAGGCAATACTGAATTGGTGTTTAGTATGTAACAAATTACTTAAGCATTTATTTAGTGACTTCTATGAAAGTAAAATGTAGGTCAGGAATTGAAACACAGACCTACATACAGTACAAGCCTTTGTAGTTTAAGGAGGTGGTCCTTTGCCCTGGTTCTGGAGGCCCAATGTCCAGCATAATTTAATCTTTTCCCTGCTTCTAACACACCTGTCTAAACAAATTAAATCATTAACATGTCCTCACTGAGTTGAAGTGGGTGCGTCAAAGCAAGGGAAACACAAAAATGTGCAGGCATTGGGCCTCCAGGACCAGGGACCACTAGTTCAGCCCACTGGATTATTACACACTAAGGTGTATTATTCAGTCACTACAGGGACTTCTGTGCCAACTGGTGGAGCTATTCTTTGGTAACAGAAATGTGTAATAAAACATTTTTGGCATTGCAGTGGGCAAGTTTAATGGAACCTGAAAAAGTGGAAAAAAGGCCCATGCTCTTTTGTCTTTTAGTTGTTCCCCAGAAGTCTACTTATGATCATTGTGAAGGTTTTATTTACATAAACAGTCATTATTTATTTTTACATGACCATTTTACAACCTCCGTTTTTCAGTCTCCTTATCAGTGGAGTAGTAGTGTCCAGGCCTGTCTTCAGGGCCATCAAATAGTCCATATTCTCCTATCTATATATATCTTTCCCAATGCATTGCGGGATGGGTTGGAGAACCAATCAGAATCTCTGTTTCACCTAGGAGGCAGCGAAATGGTCAGTTAATTTGAGAGGCAGAACCAATGTGAATCTCGACTGTATGGGACTGTAAAGAACCTCTGTGCTGATTGGCTACTCTAAATCATGTCTAATTTAGCTGTTCCTCCATAAAACCTAAGTGCCGTTGGGCGGAGCTGAACTGCTATAAGCTAAATTGGTCGGTATATGTAAATACATTGGCTTTCGTGACGTCACTTGGGAGTAAATAATGTGTTTTGACACTATGTTTACACACTATAATAAAACTCAATTGTAAAAAAATATATCCACTTCTCAGCCATGTGGACTAGTTCATTTTAAAACCAGTCGATTTGTGAGTTTGGACAAAATCAAGATGTGCACATTATGGGTTACAATTTTATTCTTAAATTGTATTCTAAAATTACTGACACATAAAAAATCTTACTTGACCCCTGACTCTGACTGCCTTGTGTGCCTAGCTTTATACTACATAAAAAAAAGGAGAGACTACGCCATGTTCATAACAGTCTCGGGCACATTGACGTGCACTGCTTCGGTTACATAATGATCAAGTAGGTGCCTTTTCTAGCCGACAACCGTTCCCCCTCGACTCCCCCACATCTCTTTCTCTCTCCACATGTGCGTCCACTGGCCTACTTCCACCACAGCTTAAAATACTCCCTTTTTGCTACCTATAGGGACAGATTCAGCAGAACGCTTGAGCAACGTTAACATAAACATTCTTAGTCTACGCTTAATTAAAAGAGAAGGTCAAGAAGGAGCAGCCCTTAACTTGCTGAAATGCTGATGCTGAAAGCTCCACATGATGCAGCATCAGTCTTACTGTTTCCATGGACAGGGTAGTGTAGGCTACTGTCAGTCCATCAAGAGCTCTTGTTAGTTTACTGAATGAGAGCAAATAATGGGTTGCTTGGCAACAGCAGTAGCCCTTTGCTCTGGTTACTTAACGCCAATTAAAAAAACGCATGGCGATGATTTAACAACGGCCAAACTTTTCATCGTTTTCCAGAAAAGGTGAAGATAGGCCTTCAGTTCCTGTGCTCCAGGGCATTTGAAACACTAGGAGTTTTGCTGTTGTGGAGAGCAGGGCTATTTTTCTGTGGTTCTACTGTTTTTGTAGGCGAATTAGTCAACATGCTAATTGCGGTGTTGTGTACAGTATTATTATATTAGCACCAACCACAGCTGGTATTTGTACAGATTTATATACGAAAACTCAATGAGCCACACTGTGCTGTAGCAAATATGTTATGTAATTATCTAGCATAGTTAGCTAGCTAGCCATCACACCTTTGTGTTTCATTCTTTATGGTAGCTAACTGAGTTAGCTAGCTAGCACTAGCATATTCATCACTATGTTAGCTAGCTAATCACCTCACTGCTGCCAACCACAGCTGTAAACCATATACGATGTCATGGAATAATTTGCTATGTTCACGTTTGTGGTTTACTGTTTATGGTACCTGCATTAGCCAGCCTGTTCCAAGTTAGCTCAAAGCTAAAGTGCAGCTCTACACACAAAACACACTGTTTTTCGATGAATTACTTTGTTTACACAATAAAAACATATTTGCGAAGTGCGGACCACGCTCGAGAAATTTGGGCTGGAGCTCTGGGGGGCTTTGAGCTGATGGGACCTGAAGCCAGACCCCCATTGTCAGGTAGAGGTTAAGTAATTGGATCATCAGGAGGAGCAGGGGCCGGTGGTGGGGTGCGAGTTTTATAGTTGGTGTGGTGTAACAGATAACACCACTACCTGCCACTGAGCTGCCACACCATGTGGGAGACCAGGGTTCGATTCCTGGTCTGGGTGACTATGCTGCACTACACCAATAAGAGTCCTTGGGCAAGACTCCTAACACTACATTGGCCCACCTCTGTAATACCAGTAACCTTGTAAGTCACTCTGGATAAGAGCGTCAGCTAAATGCCTTAAATGTAAATGTAATGTAAATAGTTTGTAGTAATAAAGGGGAAGGGTTTGGGCGTTGTTCTTCTCCCAAACTTTCAGTTATTACATAACTCCATTTTATAAGTTGTTAGTTAACATTAGTGCGCTAAATGCAGGCTAAGACCAGGCTTCCAGTCTAGCCCCAAAGTGCAAATATCTAGTGTGACCGTGGCTTTGCACAATGTTGAAACTAACCCCTGTACTGAGGCTGTACTGTCACTGTGAGTGGTGTACACATGTGCATGTGCTTCTTTAGTTTAGAAAGGGAGACACCAGGCTAATGTTGCGCTTAAAAAACTTGACTTTGTCATCAATCTCTGCGTGTACAGCACCTCTTCTATATGTTCACAAATAGTGGAAGCTAGAAACCCTGTGTGGAGGCTGTACTTTAGTCACTGTGAGCTCTGTACATACTCAAAGTGATGCTATTCTACTGGCGGCTAAAAGAAGAATACTCTGTTAGCAAAGAGGGATCTATTTAGTACTAAATAGAGTACTAGGGGTGTATAAAAGAGACTCCTTGTAAACTAAGATCTGTTTTACCAGGGAAACAACCATGTAAGCATTTAAAGTGAAGGCATTAAGTTGTTTAAGTTCTGTTCGGATTAATTTACGCTTGAACCCTAATAAGACTATACTTATAAATCCAGTTACTAACTGTAGTTTTGTAAATGTAAAAAAAAAAACAAAAAAAACAACAACAACAGAGAAAAACACAAACAAAAAATAAACAAACAAAAAACACCAGGGCATCCATTGAATGAGCACTTGATAACACTGATAAGCCCCCCACTGCTCACTGCATATCTGCTAAATCAGCTAGATAATTGCTGTGACACCTTTTAGGCATGATAGGATTGTGATTTCAAAGGTTAAATGGATTAAAATGCAGATAATAAAATATACATAAAGTGAGAAGTTCCTGAAAGTTCCTCATCAGGTTTCACAGAATGGATCTACAGGCAGATCTACAGTCCCTCAGGCAGGCCACTCATAGTCCCTCAGTCAGGATAATTAAATCACGCTGCTTTAAGTACGCTGGAACTGAAGTCTGCTCAAATCTTTCTTCAGTGTGTGGTCTGTGTTTGCCTTGTCACACAGAGAGAGAGAGAAAGAACAGACACTGATCCAATGGCCTGATCTTAAAAGCATCCTCCACTACAAAGTGCCTTTAATCTAGGAATGAGAAGAGAGACGGGGGAGAGGCAGGGGAGAGGGGGAGAGGCTCAGCAGCAAAGGCCAGCTGCTGTGGAGAAGAGGTGACTGTGGCAGAAGATTATCACCCCCTGCTGGCAGGAAGCAGTCCAGCTTCAGTAGAGATGGCAAGATGGTTTGGTGTAGAACTGGGTTAATTAACAATAAGAAATTGATATTGGGAGTAAACATGTCAATCACAGTCTCTACCAGGCTTGGCCGTCTAGTCCTTGCTCCTATCTATAAGGCGTAGTTCAGTTCAGCAAAGAAAAAGAAAAAATGGAATAAACACGATGTATTATTGACCCCACATGCAGTCGATCAGTCAAGGCATGTTTGATATCTCAAAATTGCTTCTTTTGTTTAGAACAGGTAATGCAAGGCTATTGTTCAGTAAAGACAATGTGCACTTACACTGTCATCAATTTAATCTCTGTAGACGCAGGCCCTAAAATGCCTCTTAACCAGTTCAAAATACACCCTGATCTCTGGTTTGCAAATTGACATTAATTTACAATTAATTTACAATTAATTTACAACAAGGTATGATTTTGTTTTAAAAAATTGAGTAGCTTTTTGTGATAAAGTGCGTTTCTTAGACCCGGCAGCATGCTGTGGCAGGGGACACACTTGCGCTATGGGTAGCGTCAGGCAAGTGGTCCAAGTAACTGGAATGACTACAGCTAGTTCAGGAGTTCTTCTCCCTGTCACCTTTATTTACACACCAACACTCAGGATTATTTACATATTTACATGCGCACACCCAATAAACAAAAGCAAAACAAAAATACTATAAAAAATATATACAAAAAAAAGAAAAGTCATATAGATCTTTGATGCTCATCACCTTTGATCTTCCACCAAGCTGAAAGAAGGAATTTCCCTTGTAACCCCCCTCCCCCCCTCCAGGTAATGCTGCTTATATTTGGGGTGCTCCTCCCCTAGGATATACCATTACTAGCCTATGTAATGCATGTGCTTTCTTACTAATCACTTTTACATTCATGACATCAATAAAATACATATTTCAAACACAGTGTTCAACTTTTAACCAAATTACTCCTCTTACAGGTTTTGTGTTCAGGTAAGTGTTTACATGTTGTGTCGTGTGTGTCGTAAGTGTCTTTATGTTGTGATGTGTAAAGGGGAACTTTTTTCAGTACATTTTAGCACATGTCGGATGCCCACGTCTCGGCTGATAAATCAGTAATAAACCATGTTAATTCAATGTTTCTCTGAATTATTTCTTCAAGATCACATCTAAAACCACATATTTCAGTAATAGACTGGTAAACCATGACTATTGGTGCTAGACATTAAGCTAAATTGATAAAAAAAAAAACTCTAAAATAATGCTTATTTCTCTAATTGCTCGCAAACCAGTAGGAGTTCTGGGCTACACTTAACTACACGTTCGCATACACATGATGGCTGCCTCACCTATCCTCCTTTCATTTGGTGTGTCAGTTTTGCAGGTCCTCATAAATGAAGGCCCAAAACATTCTTTAAGCAAAGACATGAACGCTTCGAGATACACAGACTTGGTTTTGCACATAGTGGGGTTCAAAAATGGGCGCTACAGCCACAGCCAAGATAGAGAATGTCTGAAACTGTGCCCTATTCACTATATAGTGCACTAACTTGGGGCTCTGACACTTTGTAGTGGTGTCTGAAATATACCCATAATCCACAGCATTGTTTGGTTTATATATTCGCGCACAGCTTCTCTGAGGAAGACTGATGTTTAGGTGAGCTGTGTCCGAAACTGCCCATCTCCTCTATGCAAAAATTCAGACAATCTGAATGCTGCTCTTCCCCAGAAAATATGTGCTCTAATATTTCTAATGCGATGGATTATGGGTATTCCATGTTAGTTTACTGCACATTATATGCTACATAACGGTGCATTATGGGATTGTTGTAGTGCACTGAAAATTCAGCATTACGGACACCACTACAAAATGGCAAAACCCCAAAGTAGTGCACAGTTATTATTTATGACATGCTGTTGTGTCCAAAATCATTTACTATATGTCAAATTCTGTACCCAATAATAGTGCTCCTCTTGCAGCAATGCTCAGAATGCAGCTTGCACTGCGTTATAAAATGCATTGGGACACATTTTTGAAACCCAGTCTGCATAGCTTAACAGCATCTTGCATTTGTGACCTAGTGTGAAATACGATAGGGGAACTGTGGGCACTCAGCAGCATCTAAATAGATGAAAGATCTGAAAAAAGGCTGCGTTACTAAGTCTGCGATTACTCACATCTGTATGATGTGTCCTTGCTGTTGCACCTTCACAAGTATGGTTGTCAGAACAGCTGGTGAGAGATCAGTATAATTTTAAAAGTTGATGTGGAAATCTGCAAAAACATAAATGTAAAAAAATTTAAACAAATTCAAGAACGAATGCTGGACGAATGGAATGGTCTACTCTCTAGTAGAAGCCTTCAGTAGCAAGTGCAGCACATTATTAAGTATGTGAACAGTTCTGGTCATGACAAAGTTGGTTGTCCCCCTGACCGCAGCATGGCCGAACAGCAAGCCTAATCTCCAGCCTAATAGTATGTTATCACAGAGAACACTGACACACACAAACAGAAATGAGCATATTGTATTGCGTTTCAGTTTTACAATGATTTCTAATAATGGTGGTGGTTGATCTAGAATGTAATGCTTTCTGTCCAGCTTGTGAAGGTCTAACCAATAGGAGAGCTTGTTTGGCTGTAACTGCCCAGATACCACAGGTAAAAATTCAATTTAAACTATTTTAAAAGTATTTCTCTCATTTAAATTTCAACACAACTAATATAACAATTTTTTCCTCCAAATTCAACACAAAATTCCACTTTTAATGACGACCGCAGTCTCAGAATGTTTCAACCCCCTGAACAAAATCTCAAAATAACCCATTTGCAAACTGGGTGACAAATCAAGAGCTTTATCACTTCCATCAGGAGTGATTGAGATAAAACACATTAAATACCCGGACTGGCTAAAGGTTTGTTGACTGTGACATTTGCATTTTAGAAATAGGGCTGTCAGAACAGTTAAAAAAAAAAGTCCAATAAAATCCTGATACAAAAAGATAACACAGGCACTGAATGTTCCTACAGATACAGTTGGAAGCAGAGTTCACAAGTCCAATGTTAAAGGAGTACCTGGCCATGGCAGAAAATGTAAACTATCAACATCTGCCAGAGGCCCTAGAAAGCAGGCGGTTAAAAAACATTGAATGACTGAATAAGACCAGGTGCCGACAATAAGGCGTATACTCATTGCTGAAGGTCTTCATGCCTGTACACCTCTACTGACCCAAAAGCACAAGAAAAATCTGTTCAAATTTGTTCAAATCCAGATAATTAAGAACACACAAGTTTTCTGTTCTGTGGAACTTTCCAGGTCTATGGATCAGTGATATGTCTGGAGGAGGAAGAATAAAGCACATGCTGAAAAGAACACCCTGTCTACGGTAAAGAATGGTGGAGTCTGTTAAGCTCTGGGGCTGCTTTGCTTCCTCTGTCACTGAAAACGTGCAGTGAGTGCAGGGCAAGATGGATTCAATCAAGTATCAGGAAGTCCTAGGAGATAGAAAATCTTTGGTGTGATTTAAAGAAGGCGGTTTCACAAACCCATAAATATTAGTAAACTGGAGGCCATTGCCCATGAGGAATGCTCTACTAATACTGCTCTACTAAGTACTAAAGACATTTGTCATGAGGGGGTTGAATAATTCTGAGACTGCAGTCATCATTAAAAGTGGCATTTTGTGGTGTATTTGGAGAAAACACTTGTTCTACTAGTTGTGTTGAGCTATTAAAATAGTTCGTTTGATTGGTTTATTGCAGTTGGCAGTTTAGATTTTGCGGATAAACCATATTTGCAGTGGGGGTTAAATCGCTTAGAGTAAAACTGTATAATGTATCCTATGAGGGATTATGAATGAGGGGTTCCACACTGCTAATCAAAGCACTGACTGTGTATTACTTTTCACATTATATTCAGCATGGTACTTTGCGGTTTTGGACGCAGTCAGAGCACAACTGCAGTGCCATCTAGTGGTACAATAAATGAAAAACGTTCTCCACACATTTTCTCCTCAAGTCCTGAGGCCTACGCACGGCAACCGGTCCCCAATAAACAACCTGACCCAGTTTTCAAAATGGCCATTTATTTTTCCCCTATGTTTTTTTTTTTTGTAAAAGAAAACTTAAATACTGCTAGATCTTTTACACAATTATTTCCATAAAACATTTTTTTCTTTCAAATTTGTTTTTATAAATTAAAATCATATATTTGTGCATGCAGTTTTGCATTTCCCTCATTAATTTTTCAACTTTCACAAAAAAAGGAAAAAAATGGACACTTTTTTTTCTTCTTTTCGGAGTTGGCGCTCAGATGAAGCCGGGGAGGGAGGACAGCAGGATGCTGGGAAGGGATGAAGAATGTTTCCGGATGAACAGAGAACTTCCATCTGATTGTCTCAAGCAGCGAAGTCAGAGATGAATCTTCAGTTCGGTTATGGTCAAATGGACGTCGACTCTCAATCCGTTTTTTTGTTCATTCATCCTCAGTTATAGTATTAACAGAGAAGCATGCTCATAGACAACTGCATTACAGAATGTACTTGTTTGAATACTTCTTGCAGTCTTTTTTTCTGAAGATTTTTTTCTTCTTTTAAAATCTTTTTGAAAATGCACAAACTAGCATAAATCAATGGAGGGGGGTATGCAGGGGGAAATTCATGGTTTGGCAGGGAGTTAGGTTCCTGACTTTCAAGTTCCTCTGTCACACATGCTTACGCCTTACTTTAACGGTTTGTGCACCTTTCCTTTGCGCCATGTTCAAGCAGAAGGGCAGAATGGAGCCGACCTCAGCGTTAAGCAATTAGCAGCTGAGGTGTGACTGCTGTCTGCCTTCTGATAATGCAAGAGATCAGCATGTCAAAAGAATGCTGCAGAACCTGCAATTCTGTTGAGGCAAATCACCTGGAAGGCCAATGTAGTGCCCACCTGATCTTGAGGAAAATCTTTGTTGACATCCAGCACCCTATGAAGTATACATCCCACTAACTTGCACTTTCTAAAGTGCCATGGACTGCTTCTGTTCTGAGGTCTACGTGTGGTGATTATCTGGACTATGAAGATGAGTAAAGCCTACAGAGCAATGTCACCTACATGTACTGTAAACTAGCTCAGAGCAACACTATTTTGTTCACCAGCATGTCTGGCTGGTGTGCATTTTTTGGAAAAGCAGCCATTCTAACTAGCACGTAATGGCAAGTAATGCTGAACGGGCCGTCTAGGCCCTGGAAGCTATGAGGCAGCGCTTTCAAAGAAGTTACCCTTTCTCTCCTGAATAAACTCGTTAGTGTGAAGTATGTAGAACTGCAGTAGTTAGTAGTGTACTATTGTCTGCCACTCTCAGCAGCAGGCACAAAAGCTGAATGAATCCTACTGTTTACTCAGCTGTATAAAAAAATCCCTTTCGTCATCAAAAGATCCAGAGGCTTTGGAAGACTCTAAGACCCTGGTCTTACAGAATTCTATCTGCACTCCGTTAGTGTAACAAAATATCACTGGCAGTGGGTTGGTTATTATTAATATAAGCCTGACTGTAGTGTCAAAGGTGCTACTGTGATGTATTTAGACACGTCACAGTTGCATCCACCGTTGCGTGTTCGCAGGATAGTAATGGCTGAGGGAAGCATGTGTTAAGGTGGCGTGCCAGCAGCAACACTGACACACACACACACATGCACAGACTTGACCGATCTGTTCTGGGGGTTAGATTTTGTATGTGTGTTTGTTTCCTTTCCAGCAATGGATTTCAGGGCTATCACTCTGATGTATTTTTGGACATCTGTTTACATGTTTTGGCTGGGAAGAACTCAGCCTTTGGCAACAGAACTGACATAGAAAGGAGGATATGAATGATCAAGAGAATACATGAGCGGCGGAGCAGTCTTTCCTCCATCGGAGGTCCGGACTGTCCTTTTTCTCTTAACACATATCTCGAGTCACACATTTGCAGATGGACACTTAGGCTTCGGTCAGATGACCTGGGTTCAGGAGGAGCTCATGACGTCCACCCTGGCGCCAGAAGCCCTACTGAAAGAAATGCGATGGAGGATGAGAACGGATGACATTTCAGCTCTGGACGAACTGCAGCTCAGGCCTGGACGGTGAAACTGGGCAGAGAGAGGGGTGGGAATAGTGGCTCAGAGCCTGTGCCGGGAGTCCTGGCTGTAGCTGCCTGGGGAGCTACGATTGCGGTGGGGCTTGTAGCTGTCCTGATAGGGGTCTTGTTGCTCGTCCATGTAGTGGTGGTCTCGGCCGCCACCGCCTCCATGCTGCGAGCCGGATGAGCCACGGTTGCGGCCCTTGTGCGCCCGCTCGTTGTGGTAGTTCTCGTCGGAGGCCATCAGGTTGCGTCGCTCGTTGGGTGTGGAGTGGTCACCTGTGTGGTTGGCATGCCGTGTTCTTTGGCCCTGCTGATTCTAAGAGATAGAGGGAACTCTATCAGGATAATAACTACAATTATACAGCTCACATCTGATTTTTCAGTTTGTTTTAGTTATATGAATTAAACTTTTGAGTGCTAAATATTTTTTTTGATTGCTAAATCAATATCAAATAAAGTATAAAGGTTTCAATCCATTCAGCTTAGCTGATTCAGCTGCATTAGCTTGGAGCACCATTAATAATAAATTATATTAATATTCAATACTTCAAAAATTAGATTCTCTACTAGTTTAAAATGCACTAATAAAGAATATAGTTTATACTCAGTGTGTTCTAAATGGAAGCAATACTATGTTTCCCAGCTGTGTTCCTGTTCCCTCTTGCTTTTATTGGTTTTACACACCTTATTTAAGTAGTTGAGGCTGGGTTTATCAAAAACAATAGCACAAAGGTGATTCATAAATTGTAGAGTGAGCACAACACCGAATGCTCTTTATGACTTAAAATTCTTAACAAGAAGACGCTTTTTGGGAAACCTGGCCCAGTTAATTAACAAAGCCCTTCCTGAGTTGAAATGGGTGCGTGGAAACATGAAAATGTATAATGCATGGGCATACCAGAACATGATGTGAACCACTGATCTACTAATGGCAAGTAACATTACTATATAATTATTCAGCAAAGAAGACCTAAACAAACCTAAACAAACACATGTGGTCACTGACCTGCAGAGCAGAGATGGTTGACGGGTAGGGGGCGAGAGCAGCAGGGCCAAGGTTTCGGCCCAGCAGTGGGTTAAGCGGGGTGCTGCTGGAGGTATGGGTGGCTTTCCAGTACGCCTCCAAATACTCCGCCAAGTGTTCACACGCATCCTCCAACTGATTCTCGTCCAAGATGATGTCAAACATCTCCTGTAAAAAGACATATACAACTGAGTGAAAAACAGCAAGTTGCAGTAAGTGCAGCATGTTAGCATTAGTCAGCTTGTGTTAGTCCACATGTCTGTGTAAGTGACTAAACTAACATACCGGTGGGCATTGTGCAAGTTTATCGGCTGCTACAAGCTGCACATTGAGATGTTTACTCTGAGACTTTCCTCTGGACTTAATCAACCTCTGGAGGACCTACAGAGCAGAGAAAGATCACACTCAGAAACTACACAGTGCTACAGAGCATTGCTATAGTTTAAAAATACACTATATGTGCACATGTTTGTAGATACCCCTTCTAATGAATGCATTCAGCTACTTTAAGTTGTACCCATTGCTGACAGAGATGCACAAAAGCACGGCTTGTCCCTGTACAGAAGTTTTGCCAGAAATGCCAAAAAATACTCTCTGGAGCAGATAAACATGAAGCTATTGGCACCATGCTTGATGCCAGGTGTGGGCTAAAAGGGTACAGACCCCCCCAACATTGAGCTGTAGAGAAATGGAAATTGTGTTATCTGAAATGATGGTGCTTCATCCAGTACTTCTGGGATGAGTTGGGTAGTTAGGGAGTTGGTATGGTGATCATCCAACATTCTGATCCTGAATTGGTGTCCCAATACTTTTGTCCACATAGTGTAGCTATGCCTCTCTTGTTGATTGTGATTCTATTATTGTTACCAGAATACAATGACCACTGTTGTTGACCTCTGAAGGAAGAATGTTGACTGTCCTGCCATGAAATACTAAGCATGTAATTTTATGGGCAGTGTGTACAAGTGTTTGTGGGCTATGAGTACCTTTGGCGAGGACACTTTGACGTGGACGATGATGGGAGCTAGAGATGTTTTCATCAGTTGAGCAGGGTGGTTAATGGTGTCTGCATCCAGCACTACCAGTTGCAGTGAGCGGGCCAGCTCAAAGATACGCTCAATCTCACTCTGCACTTCAGCTACACACAAAACACATTCCATAAGGCTCCAAAACATGATGTAGTGTTATGACAACTAATTTATCATGTGTCTTAACACAATGCAAAGTTGTATGAAAGCTTATGACATGTTAATCACCATATTGTTAACATATCTGACAAACAGTAATAAACTGTACCACGGGAAATGTTATTAGCAGTTATGATCTGGTTGAATTTATAAATATCTTACCGAGACTGGATCTTGTGTTGGAGCGTTCAATGATGGCTCTTTTGCTGGGGTTGTTCAGCACAGATCTCTTAGCCAGGGAGATGTCTGCAGTCACGCGAGTGATGGATATCCTGCAAAAAAGGGAAAATTTGTCTTTTTTCCTTTGAGAAAAAGTGTCTTTTTCTCTTATAGAATTTATGCTATTAATGTCTCTGTAATTAAACAAATTCCTGTCCACAGGCTAAAGACACACGGGGCCATATTAATTAAACCTGCCATGGGTAAGAGTCATCTTAACTGCAGTTGTGATGTTTGTCATGATGCTCAAGCCTCAAGAGCTTTAAAAAGAGTTTATCCTGCTTTTGTTGAGTAACTGCCTCTATTGTCCAGTGAAGGCAGGGAACACAGTTTCCCCACAAGGTACCAATAGGTACCAATAGGTTCATGTTTATCTGCTCTTGAGAGTTTGGCATTGCTTCTCTACAAGGAATAAACAAGATGTGTGTGCCCACTAGAAGTGGTGCCCACAATTTGGACATATAGTGTAAGGTAATCCAGTGTGAGTGTGTGTGTGTGTGTGTGCAAATTTTGGCTAATGCCTATGCGTGTTTGTAAAGTTGTAGAAAATGCTTTTAAATTTGCATAAGAAACCAGGTCATTCTCTATTTTTGCGTGCCTGTAGTGTCAGATTTTACAGAATGGTAAAAGTGTCTCCAGTATCTCCAGTAATCCTTGTTTATGAACGAGTAAATGTGTTACCACATGCTATTTTCTTTTAACACCACAATAAATCCTCTGTGTGTTTTTGGACCTGGCCCATTGACTGCCTACTTTACCTTGTTATTCCACTCACCTGCCATCAAACCTGTGTTTCAGAAAGTCAAAGAGAGCTTTCTGCATCATGTCAGTCACCTACATCAGACACAGGAAACATAAGATAAAAATAAAGATGAATGCAGAGACTTTTACAGGAATGTTTTTTCACAGTGTATTTGGGTCTTTCATATTTTCCTAGGACTTAAAATACACACTAATACCCACATTCTGTTACTGTTGCTTTGTTCTGTCCTTTGTTGAGTTTTGTCTCTTCGTCTATCTGTTCGTTCCTATGTCTGTCTGCAGACAGCTCATTCACTCACTGTTTTTGTCTCTCCCTGTCCCTTGCCCTATGTCTCTTTTTGTCTTTTCGTTCGTCTGTCTTCCTTTCCTTCTCTCTCCCCCTCTCTTTCTAATTTCAAACCTTGCTCTACTTTCTACCACTGACGTCTCTTGGACCCCGGAAGGTTGTTGCCATGGCAACCGAGCGGCGGAGAGGAGGAGCGTGTTTTTGTTTTGTCCGTACAAGTAGATGCAGAGAGGAGAACAGATTTGGTGTTCTCTGTATCTTACAAACACAGATGCACTTACACAAACACAATAAAAGAGGGAAAAGGCCCAGAGCCAGACATAGACCATCTCGAATTCAGCTTGTGATGGATCCATCCATTTATATTTAATATGTGCATATATTTCATATGTTTTTGTCAAATGTGTATTTTATGTAAAAAAAAAGACAAAGATTCACATATTTACTGAGAACATCTTACATATTACATTATGTTGCAAGAAAATTAGATTGTAATTCAGGATAAAAAATGATTTAGGATTAAACCAATTAAATAACACACTTCACCTCATATCCTTTTAGGGATGGGCCAACCAGGACCACAGGCCTCATGGAGGGCACGACATCATAGGGTGCAACATGTTCAGTCTACAAAAGAGTCACAGTCTCGTTACCAGACATGTTATCAATACTCTTAGTACAACTTCAGGAATACTGTTCCATAATGAGTGACTATACTGTACAGAGAAGTAAACAGATAATAGATTTGTAAATTATACACACTGACCACAGCTTATCATTGTAATTAACCTAAATATGCTTCCAAAATATTAGTATACAAATATATATGAAAAGATGTTTGTTTTTCATGTTTGTTTTTCTAGACAGAAACAAAAAAAACTTCTATCACATATTTTAAACAAATACACCTTTGAAAATCAATCACAGAAAATCAATGTGTTTCTATGGTGTGTATTTCCAGAGAGAATGGGTTACTGAAGTGGTGTTGGCTATACACACAAATCAGCCATTACATTAAAACCAGCTGTCTAATATAGAGGCATGGACTTCACAAGTGAAGCAGTCCACATGATGTAAAAGAAACCGTGATTCATAAGATTAGACCATCTTCTTCCACTGCTGCATGCTCCAGCTCTGATGTTCACTTGCCCATTGCAGGCACTTTTGATGGTGGACCATATCTGTGGCTATGGAGATATATGTATATTTGTCATCTTCTAGATGATCAGTAAAGAAGTAAAGACGAAGACCACTTACCACTTTTTGTTTCTGCTTGCCTGCAAAAAGAAAAAAAAAGAAATCAGTCTAACCTTTCTTGCCTAAAAAGCTGAAATACGAACCATCATAAAATCATAATTCACTGTCCCATGCTCACAAGAAGCTGCTTGTTCATTCTTTAGCCTTACGCAGGACAGTGATGAAGTAAAATCGCCCACTGATGAAATGCCTACGACGTTTTTCGTGGAGATTCCTGTGACCCCACCCACAACTCCCCAAGCCCCACCCCCTAGACCACAGGCTCACCTGATGACATCACATCCCCCAAGCTGGAGGAGGAGCTTCCGCTGGACTTACTAAAGAAATGAGCGAACAAACAGAGACAAAAAATCCCAATATTAGATTGCCCCTCCAAACACAACCGTGGGCTACTCTATAAATCTACACTTATATACTCATTCTTACCATCTACAATTACTGAATTATAATGATCAATTAATTAATTCCAGTTTAATTCTAACTACCTTATAGTTTTAGTGAACTGTTCAATGCTTTATGGTGGTAATGAAGAATAACTTAGCAATGAGCAGAAGTCTCAGAATCTCAAATACATAAAGATATGTGATCTGTTACACCCCTTAAACTCTGGCTTAAAGGTCCTTGTTACAGGTTGTAATCACCCACTCTCGTGGATATATAACCTCAATATTATTTTACAAATAATTTCAATTTATGTTCTGGGTAACTTCATAAAATGTATAACTTGACAATATACCTAGAGTTCAAGGGGTCAAGACTACAGTTTCCTTTTACAATAAATAGCAAGCAAGCAATGGTTAATCTGGGACAAAAGGGACAGAAGTGAGGTGTTCTGATTTGATGTGAACCATATGCGGAGACCTCTCAAAGTCTCTGCATTTTGATTCAAAATCCATTTTTTAACATGATAAGCAGTGACATAATTCCAACTGGCAAGGCCAAGTTTTCCCAAGCTTAGCCATAATATGTGCTAATTTGCAGAGCAGCCAAATCAGAATCAGTGATGCAATAATGAGACTGTAAATGGTTTATAATCATGCAGCTTAAATGAATTATGTCTAAATGAAATTTTAATCATTTCAAATTCATTTTCATGAATTCGTATGCTAGCACACAGACATTTATTTGGTCTCTTATGCTTATATATTCTATATTACAATTTCTACTATATCTAAATAGAGCATTTGATTTTCTGGCAACAAAATAAAGGATGCACATTTAAAAAGACAGTATAACAGGAAAACACAGCTTTTTGCAGAACTTCAAAATGAAAACTTCAAAATTTAACAAAATTAAAAACACTAAATTACAAAATTATTTATTTGTCAAAGCAAACAGGAAATCAAATAAAATGAACAAAAGCCAGGAAAATGTTCAAATTTGCAACCTAATGACATTCAGTAAATTACATTAAGGCAAAGTTCCACAACATTATATAACAATACAAAGCAAGTGCTTTATAAAACATTTAAAGTGCTTTATAAAACATTTACATTTTCTGCAAAAAATCCCCCCGCAGTATCATGGAAAACCAAATGCTCTAATTTAATACTTAACTGAAAGGCCAGGTACTGTCATACGACTGCTTACCCTTGAACACGGCTCTTCTTCTGCTCTAGTTGGGCTCTGATATTCTCTAGCTTCAGAGGGCTGGGGATGAAGCCGATCTCACAGCCCTCTTTCACCAGTCGCCCGATCCACCAGTCATTATTGAACTTCTGCAGTTGATCATGGCAAGGAAACAAAGGCAGGATGTTTGAATTCTATGAAAGTTTTGTTTGAATTCACCTCTATATACTTTGTTGAATTTATCAATGTTGCATAAAAGATTTCTATCTTAGATGAACTAATTTCAGTGGGTTCTACATGAATAACATTCTATTATCCAAATATTAAAGTTTGATGACCTTTACAAGAGAATTACAAGATGATTTACTATATTATATCATATTATATATATTAAGTATTTATGCACTTTGCTGCCTGCTCATAGTACAAATACTTCATAAGCTGTGCTTTGAGGAGTTAGTGACAACAAAACAAACTCCTGAAGAACCTAGCAACCC
Organism: Salminus brasiliensis; assembly: GCF_030463535.1. Lineage (NCBI taxonomy): Eukaryota > Metazoa > Chordata > Actinopteri > Characiformes > Bryconidae > Salminus > Salminus brasiliensis. The sequence goes on from NC_132884.1 coordinate 8,792,655, forward strand.
AATAAGGTTTCTTTGATTGCATTCACCAAGAAAAAAATTCCAGACACAAAAATTGTGACAAATGAGCTACGGGACCATCGTACCTCTTTGATATGCAGGAAGTCCTTAGCATCAAATGAGATGGCTGTTCCTGGCACAGGCACATCCTCGTCCAGTGCTCCACAATAACTAACATTCGTCTTTACGGCGAAGGCCACTGCTTTGGCCTGTGAACCCATACAAAACCCATTGATACAGTGACTCAATAATAAAAACAAATAAAAAAACTATATTTCTATATGACAGTGGGAACCACGATTCAGAGTCAGAGTCGTTCTAACAATTAAAATTTTTTTCTTTATTGTGAGTATCTTAAACAATTACAGATATTTCAGATGAGCTTTTGTAAGCGTTAAGATTAATCAAGGTAGCATTTTGACAATTAAGGCACTGGTCAAAACAATGCAGACCAATCTTTACTACATCAAATGTTAATTAACATTTTAATATACAGCTAACCAAATAGCAACTGCAGTATGTAGCAACTGAAGTACAATAGTCTAATTTGCCCATTTCATGCATTTCATTTAAAACATTTCACATGTTAACATTCATTTTAAATGTATCACAAAAGCAAAAGTATAGTATACTCTAACCTTGGCCCTTTCCAGCTGCACAGCGGCCTGCTGCTCTCGCTCCTGCCGGCCCTGGCTCCCACCCTCCTGCCTCTCCTCCTCCAACGACACATCCGAGTCGGATGGCCTGCTAGTGTAGGAATCAGCTGAACCCTAAAAGAAAACAGCACTCAGAAGTGAATTACTTATACATACATGCAGCTTGTAAAGTAGAAATTATTTTTTCAGTATGTAAAGCAATGTTTTTGATAGCTTTTTGAATCCATTCATTTAGTTTTCATCTTTATTACTTTACATTAATTTCACATTGTTTACAGTACATTTTACTGCATCATGTTTTGCAATACAATTTGTACACATTTGTAAACCATTTTTGAGTATGTTTCCAAACACACACTTTTGAACTTATGCTCAATCTCTGCTTGGCAAAAAAGAGGGGGGTCTGGCTTTGGGTATAGATAGCTCCAAATTTCATGAGTTCCCTTTCATTGCCTCAGCCAGGTGAATGTGGTCCGCACTTCGCAAATTCCAACACTGACAGCAGCAAATACGCCATCATTTCGAAAAAGTGACTACCAGATCCACTAAAATTTACCCAGTAAATCAGAACGAAAGCGTCTTAAGCAAAGAAAGCAAAACACCTGTAATCCAGTTTAGGAAAAGAATCTGTCAACTCATGCAAAGCACAGACCTTAAACCAGCTAAAATATCAATCTGCGTGTTGAAAGAAAGGCAAAGATGAAAAGCAACTAAGGAGTTCAAAATGTTTTATACAAAAAAATCAATTAATAATGAGTTTGGGTTTTTTGTCTATGGTTGTAGAAGATCAATTTGATACCCTGTAGAAACCTATGTTTTTTTAAAAACATTTCACAAAAAAAAAAACCCTAAGAACACTTGAAATACCACACAATGAACACATAAACAAACACATTTTATGGACAACATCTTTAACACTTATTATCAATCAAATACTTTCTCTGGTTCAATTTAAAATAGAGTGAAGACGACTTAGGTCACCTTTCCAGCTCTACCAGTAAAATGGAAATAGCATTCACCATAGCATCCTACCATGTGCAACACACCCAACACATGCAGTACCTTTCCAGGACCATGAAAGACCTCACAATACAAAATCTGAACGTTGTCATCTGATATTTTCATCAGGTCTTCAGTAAGCTCCATCATTATGATCCGGGAGAGACGGACTGTCTCTCAAACCTCCCAACACCACGGTACTACTAAAATAACAAAAGATATTCCAGCAGCAAGTGCACCAGTTCTCAATTAATATGAACTGCTCCTCCGAGTAAAGTACAGTGAGGGAGTTTGATTGTGATAATCCAGTTGGGAAACAACATTAGCCCAAGTCGGTGAAAGAAGCGATTGGGTCAATATCGCATTAGGGAGAAAGAAAGCTTTGCAGTCGCAAAAAAAAAAAAAAAACCCCCACCACACTCCAACACGCTGCCCATGGCAAAGCACTTTTTTCCCTACTGCAGCAGCAGCAGCGCTCCACTCAGGCTTACTTCAGCAGGGACCCAATTGAGTCCAGCAAGTCCAATCACAAAACGCCTGATTCGGGAAACAAGAAATGCACAAGTATGCTTATCTTTCCCCCCCAGAAGTGATGATTCTGAGGAAAAAACGTGAATTCAAATGAACGCCTTTCATCTTCGATTTGGACGAGATAACTGTTTTGCTGAAAAATTGACTTCTTAGGGTCAGTTGAAAAGTCATGTAAAACATCTCAATGAGACATCCTTTAATAATTATTAGCAGCAAAAGTGTTTAAAAAAGTATTTGTGTGTACTGAATACCTTTTATGTGCCTCCCACATGTAAGTATTACTATGTTCCATTGTTTCTACTTTCTGTTAAAGATAAAACATGACAGTTCAGTATGTTCCCTGAAGCATAGAGTCTGAATCTTGTCTGTAGAAAAATAAACTGTGTTTAAAGTCAATATGAACCAGTTCTAACAAATTATTTAAGACCATTTGTGGTGTGCAGGTTTAGAGGACACAGCGGGAGAAATGTTTTTAATATCAGAAGAACTGGTTAGCTCCAAAGAGAATTTTAGAAAGGATGTACAGTCACTTTTCATTAGTATCCAAAAATGATCAAATATAAGCTCCAGGTAACAAATTGGTACAAATAGCAAGTTCTGAACAACATTAGTGGACAAAAGTTTTATGTCATGTTGTAGCCAGTGCCCAAACAATAGGCCTCACTCTCACTCTTTCTTAAACTTTGGGGCTCAGACACATGCGTGCATTACACATGTGTACATGTACGTGTGTGAAGCAAAGGCGTGTGCACACATACAAATCAAACCTGATGGTTGTGAAAGCACACAAACAGCAAACGGAAACCAACAAGAATCCATTTGGGCAGCTACCCTAAATTACACATTTCTCCCACTCTGACAACTAAGTGGATCAGCACAGGAAATATTATATCACGCCACGTGTGGCACGACCGTACACTCACGCAGAGGCTGCTGGCTTTTTCTGTCCCTCCTCACGACGTTCAAGTGGGCCACCTAAACCATGTGACTCATTGCATTCTACACATCATCACTGAACCTGCCTGACTGGCTGGCTGGCTTGGGGATGCCAGAAACAGGACACTGGCCCTTTAACATAGCCAGCGTAAAATGCAGCTTTTGGTCACCAGAGCCTATATCATAATATATAATGCAAGGTCTTTCTTAAAGAGGCGGCAGGTATGCCATCCTGACACTGAGAATAAAAATGAGCGTCCCCCTCTCAGCGTTGGTGCGATGCAGACACTCTGTATAGACAAATGCATGTGAGGTTGTAGAGCCATTAAAAAACCCCACTCCACACATATGTGGTTAGTGTAGATTGGGAATGTGTGCTAATGATAAATTCTCATCTATAAACACACACACACACACACACACACACACACACACACACACACACACACACAGACATATGCACACAAGGTTCTGTCGAACGTGTCCCTACAGTACACCCACAGTGATTGTTCTGCTGCATCTCTGAACACTGCGTTACGGTGAATCTCCCAGGCCCTGTGTGTGTGTGCTGCACAGATGAGCCAGTGCTCGTCATACACACACACACAAGCAGCAGCAGCAGTGAGAAGAAAAGGAAAAAAGAAAGAAAGAAAGATGGGGAAAAAACTAACAAGAAACGTTCACACTCACCGCCTCCGAGTCTTCAAATCCATGCAGGTACAAATTGTCATACATGGAGGTTTGCTATTCCAGAGAGCTCCTCTTCAAGAACAGAAAAAATGAGAGAGAGAGGAGGAGGTGGAGATGAAGAGAGGGGGGAGGAGGGAGCCACCACCACCGAAAAAAAAAAGGATCGATGGGGGATGACGATCCTCTCCCTCACCAGAGGAAGAACAGGGTGGTAAAAAAAAAAAAAAAAAAAAAGCAGCAAGAGATGCCTATCGGAGAGCACGAGCGAGAGAGGGAGAGAAAAGAGAGGGATGGAGAAAGAGAGAGAGAGAGAGAGAGAGAAAGAGAGAGAGTAGGCTTAAGCAGGCCCGTGCAGAAGGTTTGGCCTGCAGGTTAGAGCAGATCCCTCTTTCAGCTTCCGATTCTTTCACATCCTCAGGCTGGGAGAAGCTCCCCGGAGGATGCTTGACGCTGGCATTTCATCATCCCTCAATACACACACACACACGCACGCATGCACACGCGAAAGGCACAGCTCTGCGCACCGGAGAGAGAGAGAGAGCGCAAGAGGGAGAGACAGAGGGGGAGAGATAGAGGAAGAGATGGAGAGAGAAAAGGTATAGAGAGAAAGAGAGAACCCTTCCTCAATCTCAGCCTGATGACACACTTGGCTTGCTCGCTGCTGATTGGCTGAGCCGCCTCCCAGTCAGCGCTGGTGCTGACGTGCGTTCTTCTTGGCTGGGAGCGTTAGATATTATTCCCCCTGCCGTTCCGTTCCCCTATGTACCCTGATGTGATTCGAATGTACAGTAATATGCTTCATTCTCTCAACACATTCCACCATAAAATCCCCCAATAGACCCAAAGCTGTTATTAATGAAGAGTATCGTTCTATAATTATATTAGCCAAAAAATAATACTGATGATCACATGATCCACTATGCCAAACGTGTGCACCTGTTTATTTACATATAAAAGTACAAATACAACAGGTACAATCATAATTACATATGACCACAGAACTATATATATATATATTTATGATGTGTTTGTAGTCTTATATATTCAAATGTAATTCAAAATAAAATGCTAATGTAAAGTTCTGATTGATTTTTATTTAAATCATTAACTAGTACAAAGCAAATATCCAACATATATACAGGAAAAAACACAGCCTATCTGTTAATTTCTTAACATTCTCACTCTCTCTTACATCATAGAAAAATGTACGAAGTACGGTCACGATTTGTTTCAACCATCAAATGTTACACAGACAAAATGTTAAGTGATCTTGCAAGTTCAAAACGCCCACACTTATAAGTAGCATCTTATTTTCCCTCTTATAACACTAAACAAATCAATTTCAAATGATCTGCAGAATCTATTTTGTTTCTATGCACTCTTAAATCACACGCACAATACAGTTTTCAAACACAGTCATGATGGAGACATGGTCACAGCACTGAACAAGCCACCAATCAATAACGTCCCACAAAAGCTCAGAAAGAACATTCTAATTTAGTTCAGTTTAGTTTTTCTGACCTGGGCTGAGCTACAAAGAGCGACTGTTGGAACAATGATAACAGTACTTTAAAGTTCCCAATTCACATTTAGCTGAAAAGAACAATGTATGTAGTCAAAACATTCCTCTGTTGCCTTTGCTATTATGAGCTGGGTCAAGCATTCTTTAAACAAATGTTTAATTATTTATAAGAAAGAAAAATACACTCCCCCTGACTGAAAGAAGACGCTTCAGCAGCAAATATAGAGTGACTGGGCTCACCTGTCTGAGGATAAAGCTGGTGGAAGTGGTGCTGCCGTCTGAGCGTTTCAGTCGGCTCCGTCTCGAGTATGTCCCTCTGCTCACCTGTGGGGGCAGCAAAAGCAACCCAGCTCATTCATCAGAGGACCGATGTTTCCATATTTGGGATTGACGGACAGAGAAGAGTCTGATGAATGAAAATGTTGTCATGGGTAGTTATACAGTACAAGTGACGTTAGTTACTGACAATACATGCAATATAATGTGATTACTAGTGACTGTACAATTTTAAAAACTGTGGTTTTGAAAAGTATGACAGTATATTTAAAGGGTATTTAAAAAATTACAACATGTCTATCTAGTACTCAGTGAAAATAGATTAATTATTCATGTGCATTTAGGGATACAGGATGGGGGCGCTGTAGGAGCTCACTGATGCGATGTCATGCTCTTTAAATTCACACAGCAAAAAAACAATCACAGCAATTTGGCAATGCGCTGAATTCGAATGACAAAGAAAGTAAACAAACCTGGGTGATTGAGTTGAAAACACTTCTATTCACTCAACTTTGTGCTCTTAGATGATTTATCCTCTACACGCGTGAGTAGAGCCTTGGCTCTCTCAGAGACCAAGTAAGTCAGTAGGTCAGTAAGTCAACAGCAGATGCACTGAGCTGGTACTCTGTGTATCTGTAGCTGAGGTAGCTAAGCAAAGGCTAGCTTAGCAAGTGGGCTACAGAACCAATACTAAGGAAAGAACTTTAATTTCAGCTTTCTGTCGTTTTTAACAGCAGTCGCTCAATCTGTCATTTTCATCTAAGCATTTTTAAGTGGGGTTTCTGTTAACCAGAAGAAGAAGTGTTTTTGAGGTGAACAGTGGTGGCTCAGCGTTTAGCGCACCAGGCTATTGCTGACAAGGGTGTGAGTTCAATACCCAGACTGGACCCTTGAGCAAGGCCCTCTCTGCTCTGTGGGACGTTGGCCCACCACTCCAGGCACGTGTGCTTACTGTGCACTGTGTGTGTTTGCTCACTAGTGTGTATTTGTGTGTATAATGCATGCCATGGGTTTTCCATCTGTGTCCAACACAAACTGTGAATATGGTCTCTTTGTCTTTGTAGTAGGAGCACGAACATGCTGCAGTAGGTTCTTGATTGGCACTGGGGTTGCTGAAGCAAGCGACTGCGTTAGACACCATAAGCCATTAAACGCCTGTTTTTCAGATTGCACACTGTCATGTTTTTGCATTGTTTGCATCTCAGTTTGTTGATACACTTCTATGCCGAAACCATGTCATCAGTATTGGTTGACATCAGTAATCTTCATTGCGAAAGCAGAAATGAAAACTCATGAGAACTGAAAAAGGTAACAAGTTTAAAATCAGTCCACTGTCCCTGGGTCTGGCACCATCATTCCTAGAAATTTGGTTATTAAACATGAGAATTCTGGTGTACTAAAATACAGGAGTAGAAACACACCACACAGACTCTCCTCACGCCACACCTGTTATAATTACAGGACATTCTTAAAGCAAAGGCCATCTTTTGTGCTCTATTGACTCCATAATGACACGTTGTGCCTGGAAAACAATTTTTAAAGAGGTTACAGCAGTCCATAGAAATCAGTGTGTTTCACACACATTTTAGACCAAAGCTAAATGAACTGATTCTTTAGCAAGATTTCACTGTAACATTTATGCACCACACAAATCTGACAAAGCCCACCTCTAAATTTGCTTCAGTTCTAAGTGGTAATCACAATAAGCCTAAATCCTTAAATGGTAAGAACCTGCTGTCCACTCCTCCTAAAAAAGGGAAATAACAGTTTGCTTTATTTTACATGTAATTACTGAGTAGTAAGGATTATGTTGTATCAAAAAAATCAATCATCTAAAATAGCCTTTATTGTGCCTCATGTTATACAGAGTTCATACATTGATATTTTAAACGACAAAATAGTGCTTTCATTGGAAAACAAAATGAACTGCATATTCTACTAATGAAACTAGAGCTGGTTGGGGGGTGACGGGTTGCTAGGCTTCTGATTTGGTGTTTGTTCATCACTGCAATATCACGATTTGTTGGAGCATTCATACCCCTGTAATATAGCAATAGTCATTTACACCTAAAATTTTGTTGGATTCTTTTTTTTCTCCTACCCCTAATAACATCAGTATTATTAGTCCATTACTGGCACTAAAAAATCTGTTACTTCAGAGCTGGCAACAAAACAAAAGACACAAGGAATGTGCAACAAATCACAGATTTGCAACATCTAGCCCATCCCAACGTGCCTAGCAATTTCCCTCCCCGACCTGAAGCCATAGTCACTCTATAAATAGAAAAATGAACCTCTGTGGGATAGGTTAATTAGTAGGTCCTGATTTGATCCATTTTTGGCAGTCTCTTGGGCTCTCCGCTACTGTGAGCATAGATGCCAGCTGCTCATTCTTTTCCTAGTTTGTTAAAACAGGGCCACCTCAAAGTGGGTCAGTGTGCTCATTTCACAAAGGGCGTCACAGAGGTTGTTCCTCCTGTGGTCATTTACCATATGTGAGGGTATGTGGTTGAATACGTGGAATCCCCCAATGCAGTGGTCCTCAGTCCTGGTCCAGGACTCACCTGACCTCACCTTGCGCATTTCTGCGGTTCCCCTGCAGTCGGTTAAACTTGGGAAGCAGATGAGTAGGTTAAGATGTTTTTGAGAGGGAAAAACACCAACAATCCACCGGGCAAGGTCTCTCAAGGTCCAGAACGGAGAGCCACTGCCCTAGTATGTAGCTAGCTATGTATTTGGCAAAGTAATGAGAAAATGACAATGATTCCAGCTACTTCAGTGATTTAGTAATGGCTCAAGCAGTAGTTAGTGAATGCAGGTAAAAGAACAACTTAAGTTAGAAAACTCACAGAACTAAATTTATCAGCATAAAACCATGGTTTGGACTGAATTCTACTCATTTTGGGAACACGTTTGCCTAAATTAAGATACTAGCTAATAGCAGAGCAGGTGTAACATGAGGACATTTAACCCACAACAATTTCAGGGGCACTAGCTTTAGCTTTTTGGCTAAGTAACATTATTTAGCTCTTCTTTGAACTTAACTAGTGCTAAATAACCAAAACCGAGCAAAAGTAGGTTCCTTTCCCAGAAACAAGTTATACCCAAATATATGTGAAATAAAAATGAGTGGAAAATACTCCAAAAAGCAGTTTTACACAGCTTAAAAGTTCTGTCTGAACACACTGAACTATAGTTAAGTAAACTAGGTGCTAGCTAGCTGCCAGCGCTAGCTACCTCACTAGCTAGCTAAAGTTAGCTAACTCTCCGGCTCCTCCGGCCGTTAGCCTCTCTTTACCTGGAATATGGGCGCCTGGATGCCCTCGCCGATCTTGTTTCTGATGTAAATGTGTCGAGACATCTCGGCCAGCACATCAGTCCAGATAGGGGGCTGCCCTGCCGGCGCTGCCCACTGAAAGGTCGGCGGGTTGCGCACTGCCTGCTCCAGCTTCGGTGATCTGTTTTTTCCCGCCGTTGAGAGCCGTTTGCCACCTCGCGCCACAAACGCACCCTCTCGCGCACTCGCTCTGACTGTGTGAGTGAGTGCATCAGAGCGAGTTCGCGTCAACGAATCGTTCTTGTGAGCCGGATGTTTTTCACAACTCGCTCGAGTCGGTTCACAAGAACCGACCTTATGGTGTCACCGCATCGCTTGTAGACTTACAAGAATGAAATTTAGCTTGATAGAAATACAACACGTTACAGGCTCGTGACGCACTGACAAGACGTTTGAGCAGAAGCAGGGACATTAGGTATTCATTAGAAGTAGACTTGTGAACCAATTAACTGAATCACAGAGTTCTAAAGAGTTGGCTCAGTAAACCGAATCGGACTCGTTTACTACGTTTACCACGCTTCAGTTTGAAAGAGTCGGTTCGGGAAACCGAATCAAACGTATGTCATTAAGCGTGTATAATGGGAGTCTGTGCGGGTCAAACACACACATACACTGACTTTTATTTTTATATTTTTTGTATATATTTTTTTTATTACAAGTGATTTGGCTAGAACAGCTAAAGTGGTAGACTGCTGAAACTGTTCCTCTGCTCCAGAGAGTCCTATTGTATTGGCAACACGTCTCTACAAGGACTAGATAAGCTCTTGTATGTGTGTGTGTGTGTGTGTGTGCGCGCGTGTGTAGCTGAATATGCATTCATTCATTAGCATGTGTGTCCATAAACATTTGGACATATAGTGCATCTTCTCCACAGTGAAAGTACAGCAAACAGCAAGCCATATATAAAAGCTGGATGGGTGAGTACCATGACCCACTTTACAGACAAGCTTTGAGAACATATTAATATGACTTTCATATCAATGACTATTATGGTCAAATGCCAATCAGTCATCAGTTTGCTCTTTGAAAGAGGCCCCTGCAGCATCAACAACAGCCACCTCACCTCACTGCTGCAGGCTACAACACTCCATTTCCAGGGAATTGAGCAACACCAACATTTCCAAATAAAGGCAACGGACATGTAATCTTACCCTGATAACAGAGAAAACAGACTGCAGCAAGCTAGCACAGAGCGCATGCAGATAGATGCTGGTTGGTGATTAGACAATAGCTGTGTTCAGAATGGTTCACTCTCTAACTCATTCACTATTCACTACACAGCATGTGCTACATAGTGAACTGACTAACGGGACTAGGGGCAGTCGGAAATACTGCTTTACTAAAAAGCGAGGGACATTTGTGTGAGACATAATCAAATCAAGCATGATGGCCATGTGAACTGTTGAATGGCAGCTAGGTTAACGATTTTGGAAAATACATGTCGTAATTAGGATGTTAACACACATAGTCGTGTATAAATGATTTTTTTGTAGGCAACTGTTTTCTCATGGGCTTTAATATGTAGGCCCTGTAAATTCACTAATATCAGCATTGTTATTTATTTAAATGAAAATGGCATCTACTTACATTTTGTATATAAAACTGGTGTCTTGGCCCAGCTGTGTATTCCTGACACTCTGGGATATGTCCGACCAGAGACATTATAAATAGTGTTGCAACATTAACTGTATCAGTGCTGATACTGGCACTTACAGTATCGGTATTGGCAACAGAGAACGCTGATACCATGAAGCTTACTGACGCCACGTGTTTTACATAGAACATTTTTATTTGCATACTTTATGAAACCAAACTTTTAATAAACCAGTTAAAGCCAGTCATAAATAGTTATTTCCATTAAACAGACATTTAATGGAACTTTTACATTTACAGCACTTACAGCACCAATTTTTTGTCTCCTGTTGTTTTTTTTTTTCTGAAACCAAAAGTTGAGTTTAAGCAGCAGAATAAGAAATCTCTGCAGAAGCACTTTTTATGTTTCTTATCTGGCATTGTTTCACTCCTCTGAAATGTGAATTTTAAACACCAATTGAAAGCTGTTGCTATTTGCATGTGTTCCTGCATTAAAGACAATTTCTATTTTTTCATAGCTCTGAAACTTTTCAAATGTGCAATTACTCAACCAGTAAATGTCGTTCTTTCAAGCTTATTATACTTGATTTGGGATAAGACATAAAAAAGTACAACCTATAAAAAGTGGAACACTATAAACATCAGGATTTATAGCCATCTATCCAGTATTTAAGTCAGGTTTGGTATCTGTATTGGTATCGGTATCGGAAAGGAAAAAGTGGTACTGGTGCATCCATAATAATTAATGAAGACAACAGCCACTGGTTAAAATATGAATGGAAGTTCTCGAAACGCTGAACATGACGTCTGTTTATGGATAAAGTCCCGCCCTTCAGAAAAAAGAGCCAATTGGCTTACTGGTTACGCCACAAGCGAAGGAGGATCAACGTGCTTGTGGGGAAAGCCCCCCTTGATGTGGAGATCTGTGCAAGAGCAGTAGCCAGAACAAGCTGAAGAATCATGTTTTTTGTGCATGTGTAAACAGACATTCCTAAAAGGACTAAAAAATCTAAATAAAAATCAAAAGATTAAATCCAAGTAAACTCCAAGTAAATCAAACTTCTGTGAAATCAAACTGTGCACTTAGGAAGCAACACTGATTGACAATCAAGTTCACATGCTGTTGTGCAAATGGAATAGACAACAGGTGAAAATGAATGAGCAATTAGCAAGACACACTCAATAAAGGAGTGGTTCTGCAGGTGGGGACCACAGACCACTTCTTAGTACCTATGCTTTCTGGCTGATGTTTTGATCACTTTTGAATGTTGGTGGTGCTTTCACACTTGTGGTAGCATGAGACGGACTCTACAACCCACACAAGTGGCTCAGGTAGTGCAGCTCATCCAGGATGGCACATCAATGCGAGCTGTGGCAAGAAGGTTTGCTGTGTCTATCAGTGTAGTGTCCAGAGGCTGGAAGCGCTACCAGGAGACAGGCCAGTACACCAGGAGACTGCTACCTCCGCCTTTGTGCAAGGAGAAACAGGAGGAGCACTGCCAGTGCCCTGCAAAATGACCTCCAGCAGGCCACAAATGTGCATGTGTCTGCACAAACGGTTAGAAACCGACTCCATGAGGATGGTATGAAGGCCTGACGTCAGATGGGGGTTGTGCTCACAGCCCAACACCGTGCAGGACGCTTGGCATTTGCCAGAGAATACCAGGATTGGCAAATTCGCCACCTGCACCCTGTGCTCTTCACAGATGAAAGCAGGTTCACACTGAGCACATGTGACAGACGTGACAGAGTCTGGAGACACCGTATACAGCGATCTGCTGCCTGCAACATCCTTCAGCATGACCGGTTTGGCAGTGGGTCAGTAATGGTGTGGGGTGGCATTTCTTTGGAGGGCCGCACACCTCCATGTGCTCGCCAGAGGTAGCCTGACTGCCATTAGGTACCGAGATGAGATCCTCAGACCCCTTGTGAGACCATATGCTGGTGCGGTTGGCCCTGGGTTTCTCCTAATGCAGGACAATGCTAGACCTCATGTGGCTGGAATGTGTCAGCAGTTCCTGCAAGATGAAGGCATTGAAGCTATGGACTGGCCCGCCCATTTCCCAGACCTGAATCCGATTGAGCACATCTGGGACATCATGTCTCACTCCATCCACCAACATCGTTGCACCACAGACTGTCCAGGAGTTGGCGGATGCCAACATCAGGCACCTCATCAGGAGCATGCCCAGGCGTTGTAGGGAGGTAATACAGGCACGAGGAGGCCACACACAATACTGAGCCTCATTTTGACTTGTTTTAAGGACATTACATCAAAGTTGGATCAGCCTGTAGTGTGTTTTTCCACTTTAATTTTGTGACTCCAAATCCAGGCCTCCATTGGTTAATAAATTTGATTTCCATTGATGATTTTTGTGTGATTTTGTTGTCAGCACATTTAACTTTGTATAGAACAAAGTATTCAATGAGAATATTTTATTCATTCAGATCTAGGCTGTGTTATTTGAGTGTTCATTTTATTTTTTTGAGCAGTGTATATATAAATATCACCCATCTTACTTACAATCAACATCTCCCTTAAAGCAGCATTTTGTGTTTGTGTTTTTTTTGCTCCTCGGCTCCCCCTACAGCTGGGGTTAAGCTGCAGAAGCAATATCCCGGCCTGGAGTGGGAATAACAGAGACTGTTGCAGTCAGTGTACCATCAAAATGAATTTTAAGCTGCTGTTTTAAGGTAGAATTGTCATGATCAAGTAAAAATGCTTAAAATGTGAATACATCTGCATAAGTAATCTAGAATTGTATAGTGTGGATTCTGGTTGGATAGGATGGATTCTGAAGCTGTAAAATCTGTTCCCCTGTACTTTGTTTAAGGCCATCATTCACACTCCTGTGCCAAATTCTCCAGCTGACCGATTAATGACCTCTAATGCACTGCCAGCTTATTCTGCATGCTTACACAGTGTCTAAACCATGGTAAAAAAAAAAAAAAAAGAAAAGCTCCTAACTCACTTCACAGAATGAAAGATTGACTACAATTTAAATGCTATTTTTATACTTTCATTTTTAAATTACATTGCATTACATTTTAATACTCCATTAAATTAGATTCCACAAATGCTACTTTGTATTAACCTTGTATTAACCTAATGTGCCATCCGTGTTACCCTAAACCTTTACCTTAAAATGTGGAATTTAACCTACAAATAATAAAAACGTCATGCAGTTTCTTAACAGCGTTCACCCACTTTAATATGAACAGTTTCTCTCCCTCACAGTTACAATAGGTCAGTTATTGGAGTCGATTCTTCAGTTCGGAATTACGAAGTGGCAGTTGGCAGCATAACCGGTGGATGTGAAGTTAGGTACGGAGGTACAGAAGACCAAGAAAACTTTCTCACCACAAAATACAGCCTCCCGACTTTTCAATGGAACATCTGGAACAAGCCTGACGCATTTGTAAACATCTATTTTGCCACAATAAGCAAAAGGTATGTTATGAGAAAAAAGGGTGCAGGATTTCAGGAAAACACCACCTCTCCAGCCAGGCTTGTGTTGCAGCCAGTGGCACAGGGAACATTTTAATGGTAGAAGGAAGAATGGATCCATTAAACCAAGCCCACATACCATAAAATACCAAAAAAGGAATTAAACGGGCTCAAGGGTTTATAAGCCGTGATACTTGCCAAAGGGTGTTCAAATTTTGCTATGGGCCTTTTCCTTTTTTGTTATTTTATGACTGTAAAAAATGAAATTAAGAGGTAATCTTGTTTAAAATATTACAGAAATATTTCATCTTTAAATTTAGGCATTTTGGAAATCACAGTAACAGAAATTTGGATCGGTACGGCCAAACGTTTACATTTACTATCTATGAGATGAGCCATATAGGAGCACTTTGTAGCTCTACAATTACAGACTGTAGTCCATCGGTTTCTCTGCTCTGTTGGGCTCCTTTCACTCTGTTCTTCAATGGTCAGAAGCAGGTGTTATTTAGGTGGTGGGTCATTCTCAGCACTGCAGTGTTAGTGTGTGCTGCACTGCTACGAGTGGATCAGACACCTCTTTGCTGCTGAAGTTTTTATACCCCTCAGCGTCACTGCTGCACTAAGAACAGTCCACCAATCAGAAATATCCAGCCAACAGTGTCCTGTGGGCAGCATCCTGTGACCACTGATGAAAGACTAGAGGATAACCAACACAAACTGAACAGCAACAGATGAGTTGCTGTCTCTGACTTTACATATATAAGGTGGACCAACTAGGTAGGAGAGTGTAATAGAGTGGACAGTAAGTGGACACAGTGTTTAAACACTACAGCAGCACTGCTGTGTCTGATCCACTTGTACCAGCGCGGCACACACACACACATACACACACTACAACGGACCACCACCACTACGTCAGTGTCATCGCAGAGCTGAGAATGACCCACTACCTAAATAACACCTGCTCTGTGGTCTTCCTGTGGGGTTCTGATCCTTGAAGAACAAGAAACAGTGCTCCTATATGGTAAGTGGAGCTGGTATAATGGGTCGGGTTCATTTCAATATGTTCAATTTGATAGCATGTTACTGAGGACACATGTAAAAATACTGTGCTGTTAAAAAGCCCTTAATTTGAAAGCCCTAAATACCACGCCAAACACGTTGCGTGGTGTAGTGGCATCACCACACAGTTTCATGAAGTGGGTCCAACATATCCTGTAAAAAATATATATCAAACATTAGACACTAAACATGCCAAGCTTATGTTTACGCTCATGCCACAAAAGTTAACTTGTCTTTTAAATACAGATCGCTTCATCTCCATTCACATCAGCCAATCCATCATCGCTGGCAGCGGTTCTTCCCCTCCGTGGAACAGAGACAATATTGTTTCATATCTGCAACACGGTCAAACAATTCAGACACAACATAGCAACACAGGCCAGTACTAAACTACACCAGAATTAATCAAAGTTAGCATTCTCAATGGTTACAACACATATGCATGCACACATATGTACATGCAAACACACTTAAAAAAAAGAAAAGCTAGAAGACAGCAGTTGAAATCTCTTTTTAATAGCATCAGATATTGATGATGGCATATTGTACAGCGGTTTTCTGTATTTAACAGACATTGTACATCTAAGAGGGCTTAATAAAAGGTATAAGTTCAGTAAAATAGAAATAAATACAAATCAGGTTCAATCCAAATATCTGTGAGCGCAACGTCTTAAATAATACATTACAGTTTATAAAGTACAGGAATTGAAAACAGATCAGTGTATTTAAAATAAAGAAAAAAAAACTAAACAATGAGAATGGCAATGTTACAAAATTCTAAATTATTTATTTTAAAAAAAGGAGAAAAAGAATAAAAAAAAGAATCCAGAATACAATAACTCCGTAATGAGTGTAGCAACGGTGAAATTGCATTTCACAGTTGGTCTGACTATTGCCAGCTGAGGTTGATACAGTAACACTGGTGCTGGACAATAGTGAGCTATGCATTGGCTTCGCTATGTAGACTAATGCGGCACTGCTTATGGTATATATATATATGTATACTGTACACGGATGGCAGTTGTGCACGTGGCTGAAACACAGGAAACAACAGAACTACAGAGCTGGAAACAACAAAAAAAAAGCCCTGAAGACGGTCAAGGCATGGGGCGTGGTGTATTAGTTCAGAATTTCTTTCTGCAGTCATCCGCCGTTTATTTCAGCATAATAAAGGGAGTTAAAGCAGAGAGTGTAGTAGCGGCTGGTGGATGGTTCTGATCAATCACATAAAAACTACAAGGCCTTTGAAAGGGGTGAGGGAATGGAAATGATGCACTCAAACTAAAAATGAAAGCCAAACTGGAATGCTTACTGTAGCTATAGTGTCTAGAGCCAATTAAGATAAGGACACTCATGCAGAATATATGTATATGTGTGTGGAGGGGGTCTGGGAAGGTAGGTGGGGCTCCATGGGGCAAACAGAGGATCTCAAGCCAACACAGTTGCATAATAGTAGAGGGTCATGCGCGTGCTCTACATCAGCTTTCGGAGTGGCAAGGACTAGAGTGGTTATAGAAAAGTATGGCTACAGTAGCATAGAGTACCGGTCAAAAGTGTGGACACCTGCCTCAACTTTCTTATAAATGAAAGAAACTTGAAATGAAAGATAGTCAATGGAAAAATATTTTTAGTAATTTTGGAGCATTTCTATTGATCCACTCATCATACAAAATCTAACACAATGTAAAGAACAACTGCCAGATTTGACATTATGACAATATCAGCTCCGCTGACCATATAGGAGCGCATTACAGACTGTAGTCCATCTGCTTCTTTACATACGGTTAGCCCCCTTTCACCCTGTTCTTCAACAGGGTCAGGACCCCACAGAGCAGGTGCTATTTATGGGGCGGGTCATTCTCAGCACTGCAGTGA
Organism: Salminus brasiliensis; assembly: GCF_030463535.1. Lineage (NCBI taxonomy): Eukaryota > Metazoa > Chordata > Actinopteri > Characiformes > Bryconidae > Salminus > Salminus brasiliensis. Next base: position 8,809,577 of record NC_132884.1, read on the forward strand.
CACTGACATGGTGGTGGAGTGTGTTTGTGTGTGTTGCGGTGCCACAAGTTTACAAAATGTGAAATCTGTAAATCAACGCATTCAGCTACTTTAAGTTGCAGCATCCACTGCTGACAAAGATGTGCAAATGCACACACATACAGGTTGTCTAGTTCCTGTAGAGAAGTATTGGGAAACTGTGGTCCCTGGAATGATGTTGCTCAGTGTATTACTTTTGGGATGAGTTTGGGAGTTGGGAATGAGGTGAAGTGATACCCTTGATTTTTGGATGTTCAAATGAATGAGCAGGTGTCCCAATACTTAAAAATTGTTTTTATTAAATTCTTATTTTTTATTATATTCTTTATTACTTATTTACTAATAATTGTTGCTGTGTAAAATGTGAATTATATTAAAAAAGGGGCAGAGTCATCTAAACTTTTAACCGGTACTATATAAGCATATTGTCACTGTCAAGGTCTGAATATCTGGCAACTTCCTATGCTTTGACTGATTAATTTACATTCATTAAGAGGAGGTTAGTTCGAAACCATGTGACACAGTATGGCAAGTGCGCTATGAGGTCAACAGCAGTATCATCAGTGTGAGGTCTTGATTGACTACAGCATACGGTACACACCAGCTACACAGTGATTTGTTCTTGTGGTGCATTTAGCCTCTTGAGGCTAATCTCAGACCGCATTTACCCTAAAGCCTGGTCCGCCCGCTCACGTCTCCACCTTTCCGAAGGTTCCATCTGGAGGGCGGTAATGTTTAGGGAAGGCCTTTAGCTGCAGATAGTTGAAGGCGTACTTGCGGCAGCCCACATTCTTCACCGTGTTCTCACGCCGGCAACCCTCACTGGGGGGGGCGGGAGATGAAAACAAGTGCAAAATAAAAAATGAAGAGGGAAAAACAACAAGGGGCCATGTTTAGAGATCATGAGCAAAAATAAAATCCAGACAATCAAGCAGCACAGACATGTGATAGCGCATGCTATGGTTGGACGGTAGGGGATGTAACAATACAATTAATTGTACGATCGCATTGTGTGATCACACTGTTTTGTGACTAGCATGTTAGCCTGTGGCTAATGAGTCAGCTCCAGGACAATATTAGCTTATGTCTAGAACATTAGACCAGGACACTGTAGGGTTTTCTTTTAAATGCTGTACTTTTAATTGTGTTAAATTGAAAAATCAAGATAACAATACATCATATCGAGTTCAATTATGAATTTTGTGAATCGTTACACCCTTGGTACATCGTAAAAACGGAGACTGGACGAGCTATGAATGAGAATGAGAGGAAAAAGAAATTAAAGGTAAATAGGTAAATAAACAGGTGCAACAACAAGCTGAGAACATGATGAGCCAATGCAATATCTCCCAGTATCTCAGTGGATAAATAGAGAGGGGAGCTAAAAGTGAAAAGGCTACACTTTGGGTCCAATTTATAAAGGTTTAGTTAAACAGAGCTTTAAAGTCCGATATTATTATAGTATAACTTGGGACCTAAATCTTGAGTGTTCTTTCTAATAAAGCTAATCTGGCTCCTCAGGGCCCCCAGTATAAATGTACAAATGTCTTATAAAGATCTTCCCAAAGTCTAATAAATGTCTGCTGTATTTCTCTACCATTGCTCTCCTCTCAACATAGAATGGGTGGTCTTAAAAGTGGGTCAGGTTTATGTCAGCAGACCCCTGACCAATCACAAAGCTAAAATGTCTCTGCCCTCTATTCGAGTTTGAGCAACCTGAAGAGCTAAAGCTGAAGCTAAACCAGAGCCGGTTATGTTCTCTAAAGCCCCATGTGCCCTGTCTTCCCTCACGTCCGGTGCCTCTGAACTTCACTGAGGAATTTAGCTTTTTGAAGCATTTCTATTGGTCCATTCACTACAAAATTCTGAGACAATGTAAAAAGACACCAAATTCACAATGTTGAAGTGAAAATGGAGATAAAGGGTTACTGGAAGGAGGTGTCTGTTCCATGCAAATGGAAGAAAAAGAAAAGAATGATCAATAAGCAGGTGCAACAACAAGCTGCGAGCATGATGAGCCAATGCAATATCTCCAAATATCTCATTGGATAAACTGATAAACTTAAGGGAGTAGCTAAAAGTAAAAGAGGTTTCCTACAGCAAAAGCTGCACTTTGGGTCCAATTTAGAAAGATAGGAGCACAACTCATTACACTTGTAAATCAACCACATTTGGCAATGAAATAAAAACCAAACCAACCAAACAAACAAACAACAACAGGAAACCCTTCTGCTGCTTTTGGAATAGAAATCCATAGAATTACATTAGAAAAAACTATTGCACGTACATCCTGTTTCTATTATGAGCAATGAAAACAGAAAGAAATCAAACTCCTTCAATATTATTAAAAGCATTAAATTGTTAAAAAACATTACAATCTTACCATATCGATACCGGCTAACAACAAAACCTCGACACATCCCTCTACAATCAATCAATCAAACTGGACTGACTGCATGATATAAAACACACACACACACATATATATATATATATTATATATATTATTATTATTATTATTATTTATAGCATTAACCTCTGAATCTCTAAAGTGAGCGGTTCATGTGCCCAAAACACCACACCTCATGACAGAAGCCTCTCGGTCATCTGAAAGTCAGAACCCAAGGTGCTAGTGTAGGTTTCAGCACCAGGGGGAGCTCCAGTCCATACTGTGTATGAATCTACTACACATGCAGGACACACACACAAGACAACACAAGACGTAATGTGGGGGGAAGAGCGTTGCTGGTTGGAGACGCTCCATCATCTGATTACAGCCAATGCAAAACACACACGGGCACGTACTACCACACCACACCATCAACGCATGGCTATCTAGTGTTTATTCAGTCTCTCTCTCGTCTTGCATCGCCATATTCACCCTTTAGTGAATCTAGAGGTAGTTTAGAATTTTTTCTCAGTAGCAAATTGATTACAAGATACTTCATACATAAAAGTGTCTATTATTAGCATATTGAAATGATTCTCCAAAAGGCTCAACTAGTAGCAACTGCATAAAAACCCTTTGTATATAGCCACTGTCATAACAAAATCTGACTGACTCTTTATATCAGACATCATCTCTTCATAGGGAAAAATAATATTCAATTAAAAGTCTTTATCTTGGCAGAGATGAACAATGAGTGTACTGTTGACAAACTGTGCACCTCAAACACTGTTGTCTCCTCATTCATGTACACATCCTGCACAAGGAAAATAAGGGGGTATTACAGCCTAATTTCAACCCCCCTGACTGTTATGCAACAGTCTTGACTCATTATACTTACGCCTCCAACTGTACATACACCCAGCCCACGTTCTAGCCCTAATCCAAGATGGTGGCCTGGTAACACCAGCGGCCACTTCTAGCGCTTTGGTTATATTTGTAGTCAGTTGTTTTTTCTGACACAATCATTCCCACAATGTCCATCAGCCACACTGGTTAGCATCACATCCCCTCTAAACTCTGCAAGACAGCCTTGTGATTGCGGTTTCGTGTGAATCCAGTAGTCGAGGAAAGACGTAGAAAGTAGCGTGCAAGAAAGGGAAAAGGCTGGAAGGGAGTATGTGTGCTAAGCTCAAAGCTAAACCAAGCCTAGCAGCATTCCATGGACAGCAGTCAGACAGACCCACATTGGCTTGAATAACTACAAAAAAAAGAAATCTTTTTGGTTTAATGTCCAAAAAAATTATATTATAATTATGCTAATGCTGTGGCTAGACATGTCGATTCTGAGCACATCACTCATCAAATAATTTGCAACAGTAATTTCACAATAAAAGGAAATCACCTTGCTTCATTCTAGAGCCAAATAACTGGGTTGTAAATGGGTGTGTAAGAGGATCTGGCCAATTTTCACCCCGGAAACAGTTTAAAATGCTGATTAAATGCATTCCATGGCATCTTGAATCTATGTTAAAGGGGCAGAAAACACAGGATTACATTGCTAATAGCAAAGCAGGTCATTACACTCATCCAGTCATCACTGTTTTGGTAGTGAAGTAGTAGACGAGCAAGAAAGGTCAAACAAAAATTCCATTAATTTAACTTGCTTTGCACTTGCAACATTTTTGGCTTTTACTGTGCCTGGATTTTCAACACTGTGTTATATTACAACAATGTGAAGAAGTGTAAGAAACAAACAAACAAAAACTTGATACGATTATTAAGAGATTAGCCATAAAGCGGCCTGAAAATGCCTTTTTTAATAGGTTATAAAACATCTAAAAGTCGACTTGTTAATAAGTGGCATATTACTGAATTATGATTACAACAAGAACCTAAAGGTTTCATTGGTTTTGAGGAGTATTGCAGCAGGAATTCCTGTAATCAGTGCAAAAAGACTGCATGACCACTAAGGCTAACAGCTTGATGTTGATGATAAGCAGCTTATTAGCTTCTAGTTAGCTGTTAGACAGTTAAACCGTCTGTGCTAATGAATAGAGACTCGCAGATGATAATGCCCAGGGTCCAGAGGGGCTGGATTCCTGAAGAGTTTTGTGAGTTTCCCTGCTCATGTACACCTAATTTCAACTCACCTGTTAACATCCAGGTGATGGAGAAGTGCCAGATTAGGAAAACCACCTAACTGTGCTGATATCCGGCCCTCAGTTCACCACTGCTCTAAGACATATTGGGCTGTGTCTACTGGTCTGTTCTTTATAAAGTGTTGGGTAAATGGCAGCTGGCATTTTGGAATAATAAAAGGTATATTTATTTTCTGCACATGTGATTGCAAGATTTTGATGTGACAGTGGCAATATATTGAATGTAAACATTCATAATGCAAGGAAGCTCAACTCAACCCCAAGCCGTACTCAAGATTCGATTCACTGAACTCAAGAAACTTTCGAAGCAATCCTCAAAACTTATCCTAGAATAGAATACATCCAAAAACAATTCCCAAACCAAACTATTCTTCATTCTTAAAAGATTCTTCACACTAACACTCTCGATCCCTATTACAAACACTGTTCTTTATGGACCCAAACGTGATCCTTCTATGGCATCACTTTATAGTACAATTTATTTTCTTACCTTTACACTGTATTAAGACCAACTTCTGAAAGTCTTAACCCTTATCTAATCAGGACAATACCAGAGCAGCATCTCAAACCCACGTTAATAAAGACCCAATTAATCTAACTAATTAAACACAGCATTTTTTAATTAAATCCTGAAACCTTTCTATGTTTTTCTCAAGCCAAGCCTGTCTGACCTTTCAGTACAACCCCCCCCCCCCCCAAAAAAAAAAACAACACAATTCTGGGCTAGGATGAATGAAGATATGGAGATATTTCTGGACGGACAATTTCTTTTCTGGGTCACAGGAGACTGCACACGTCTCCGCCCTCGTTTAGGATATATTTCTGCATAAAAATCTGTACCAATAATCAGGCCTTTAAAGTACACATCCACTTCATTCACCTAACCATTTGTAGGAGGCGGAGATGGATACAAAAGTGCATGAAGAGTAACTTTGCTTTTGGCACAAAACAAGGAACATTGGAGACTTAAATTCTATTCTCAGATTTTAAAACAATTGTGATAGACACATATTAAAAATACAAAGGACTATTCAAAGATACCGAGCTGGGAAACCCAGGGAAGAGCTCTGAAGCTTTGGGACCTGAATAATATGGCACAAAGAAAGCAACACAAGTATTTTGATATTTGGCACTAGCAGATACATTCGCCTTACAGTTGATGCATATTTTGCATTAGTTTAAAGCAACACATTTAGGCTCACACCCTCGAAAACGCAGCACGGAAAAAATATATATTCAATTGGTAATTTCAAACCAACTGCCTCCTTTGCGATTTAACCCTTGACAACTCGTCATGGAAACTCCCAATATTCCTCTTTTTTATTTTTGAAACACTAGCTAAGAAAAATAATTATATGAAAAAATATTTAGCTATATTTACTGCATAATCAACTTCCCCTGACTAAAAGTAATCTTCTTTCGAGTGGTCGCAAGCTGGCGCTAAACCTGCATCAGTAAAAGTGCACTGGCGTTTGTATTGAAGCATGTTTTTTACGCTAAACGTAGGAAGACGAGAACAGAACGAGCGCTGGAAAAGTGCGGCCAGCCTCTCCATGTAAACGAGAAGCTAGTTAAAACAAGCTCTGGCTGGAAACTTTGCATTTAAATAGAAACACAAAGGAAGACATACAAATAAAAGATCCAACAAATATACCCACAAAACAAAAACATAATAAGACTATACTGTATTGGATATAGCCAGCATGTTCTAGCATGTGCTCATTAAAAAATAAATAAACAAACAAATTAAAAACCCCACAAATAAAAGTTATTTTGTGTTAATATCCAATTCTTAATAAATTAAACTCTACTATAGACCTCTCTCTCTATATATATATATAGCTTTAAGATGAAAGCTTAAATAATTGAAAATTGTTTGTAATACTGTTTTCACAAAGTCTGTTTACAAATCTTGCAATTTCACACCTCATTTAACAAAGTAAGGAAGTAAGGCAGAGAAAAACTGACTGCAAGAGACATGTAGACCTTTAGACTGGCTGTTATAGGAGAAAGCCACAGAAGATATGCAGCCACTGAACACAGAGTAACCTGCCGTCCAATCGGCAGAGAGAAAGAAATGGGGGAAAGAGAGAGAGAGAAAGAAAGAGAGTGTTTTGTGATAGATGTATGAAATGCTGGTCAAACGTTTTGAATCAATGATTCATAACTATTCCTTCATAATTCATAATTTATACTTGGTTTCAAGTCAAATATTTTTTAAATATGTGAAATATCATAACCAAGATGGCAGTATTTTCAGCTTTAATTAATTCAAGGTGTTTAACAACAATATTGCATTAACGTTTAGAAATTGAAGCCACTCTATTAAGCCATTATTTACCGAGTCCACTCCAAAGTAAATACACCAAAGCTGCGCTTCCCGCTCACGTCTGTTGCGGTATGTGCCGGTTGAGTGCAATAGTGGGAGGTGCAATAGGGGGGAGTCTGCATATGTGTACTGACTGGTTGGAGACAGCACGTTAGCTCGCAAGTTGATTTCAGAGGTAATCACTTCTTAGCTTCTTAGTTTAAACGCAGGTCAGAGTAGGTTTTCTGACTGCTATTGTACAGCTATTTGAGTTCAGAAACAGATGAAACTAGCCCAAACCATCAGCCACTGCTCCTACTGGCTGCGCTGAGACTTGGACGATTTGAATTTATAAGACCGGGCATCTGCCGCAGCGGACTTTGTTTACCACTGAAAATTATAAGTTTTAAGATGCAGTGGTGAATTTTCAGAAAGGAGCTTAACATAATTATAAATGACGGTCAATGACTGCCTGAAGTCTGAAAACCCATAGACATCACAAAATGCTAAGTTTTCTACCTTCAGTGACCTTCCGCTGCTATAGCAGGAAAGACAGTATAGCCCTCTACACTTCCTAATTCACCCTGCTACTTCTATTACCAGTCATATCATCAATGAACACCAGTCATCCAGTTCCAAGGGCAGCCATACCAATGCCCAATCAATAACAGTGCCGCCACCATGTTTAACAGATGATATGGTAATTCCTAAATGATTAATGCAATATTTGTTAAACCTCTTGAACTAAAGCTGAAAGTCTACATTTCAATCACACTATGATTGTGTCATTTCAAGTCCACTGATGTGGCGTACATATTCTACATTTCCCCTTTTTATTTTTGCTAAGTTTGTATGTACATACAAGTTATGAGCCTCATACACCAATCCACCAAAACATCAACACCACTGACAGATAGTGAAGTGAAAAACATTGATTTTTCTTCTTCTGCACTGGCATCTGTCAAGCAGAGATATATTAGGCAGTAGGGGAACAGTCTGTTCTTGAAAATGAGGTGTTGAAAGCACCTGTGTTGAAAGGTTGTGTCAGAGCACCTCCAAAACAACAGGCAGGTCTGGAGGGGTGTTCCTGTATGCAGTGGTCAGTACCTACTAAAAGTGGCCAAAGAAAGGAACCACCTGTGAACCAGGGACAGCATCATGGGCACCAAAGCTCATTGGTGTGATCCATGGAGGCCCCACCTCACATTACAGGACACACAAGGATCTGCTGCTAAAGTCTTTGTGCCTGATATAACAGGACACCTTCAGGAGGTCTCTTGGAGTCCATGCCTTGAATGGTCAGATATGTTGTGGCAGCCTACTTCCTGTAGTCACTTGCAACCTATGAAAGACTAGAATCACATTAGCTTGGTATTAAATTGGTTTTATACTCCAGACTGATTCTAAACGTTTGATCATCAGTGTAGGAAGGGAAAAAGAAATGCAAAGAGAAGGAAGGAAAAAAGAGAGTGTGAGTGAGTGTGTGTGTGTGAGAGAGAGAGAGAGAGAGAGAGAGAGAGAGAGAGAGAGAGAGAGAGAGAGAGAGAGAGAGAGAGAGAGAGAGAGAGAGAGAGAGAGAGAGAGAGAGAGAGAGAGAGAGAGAGAGAGAAGAGAGAGTGTCAGGAGTTAGAGAAGATGCGGTGGCTCAGCTGCAGCGGAGTTTGGCTAGCAGGTAGGCCAGGCTGAGGAAGAGCCAGACGATGAGCAGGTTGGGGCTGAGGGCCAGCAGGGGCAGAGAGTAGAGCAGACTGGGGTCCAGCCTGAATTCCCTCACCGGCAGCAAACCGCTCAGATTCTTCTGCGTCACCCCCTCCCTGGTCCCAATGCTGCAGGGGAGGGGGCAGGAGAGGGGCACGGGGGCCAAGGAGCATGAGAGGGTGGGATTTTTTTCGGAAGGGGTGATGAACAGTGGCAACAGGGCAAAAGGGGCGGTACCAACATTGATGAAGGTAAGCAGTAAAAGCGTATTTTCAAATTGAAGATGAAAGCAAAGGGTTGATGGAGGTATTTGAGTCAACGGTGGGAGAAGTCAGAGAAAAGAGAAAAATCGCAACGAAAAGAAAGAATATGGCCAGAGGAAAACAACAGGAGAGAGAGAGCGCGAGAGAGAGAGCGAGAGAGAAATAGAGCGAGAAAGAGAAAGAAAGAGAGAACAAATGAAAATGATGCAGATTTGATAATGAGTGAATGGCGTGAGGGCAAAAGTGCATCCCAAATGAAAGAGAAAACAGTTTAAAAAAGAAAAAAACAAACAAACAAAAAAAACAGCAACAAGACAAAGAGAAAGAAGAGAGAAAATAGGAAGAGGAAATTAAGAATGGTGTCCGTCTTCATCAGAGTGTAAATCAGAAGCGCAGTTAGAAGCGACAGTTCTAGCGTGCCCAGTGAATGTTGTTGAAGAGGGCGGGGGTTGATTGAAGCTCAGGGCCGTGCAGTTCCAGCATGCACCATTGCCTGCATGCAACAGGCACAGCGCGCACACTCACACGGGATGGGGGCGTTTCCAAACTACTGTCCCATACAGTTGCATACAGTGTCCAGACAGAATCAAAACAATGTAATACAAAATCAGGAGTGCTTTAAGGCTGTAGAGGAGTGTAGGCTGTGTGGCACTCCACAAACAAAACACACCCACGAATAGAGTTTGCAAAGGGCACTGAAAAAATGTGTTCATTGCATAAAGCCATCAACGCAGCGCAAGAGCATTCAACAAATAGGATTTGTCAGTTAACCAGGTCCCTTAGAACACACATAAATGCAAAGGTCAATGTCCTCTATAGAGAACGTACTTCTCCACATTTCAAAGCACAATCATGTTTATTTACTTAATTAACCAAATATAACATTATTACAATTAGCATAGGCTGTAGTGGATCTGTCATTTTAACAGAGGTGACCAACCTTTGCACACAATTGTATGTCAGGTTTTTCAGTGTTTTTCAATTGCTTCCCGAACATGAGGCAGATTACCACAGGCAATAATATCTCTTCTACCTGCATAACAAAGGGCACTGTTGCCCTTTCCTTCATTCGCATGCATTGTGTGTGATTTAACCGCTATCTTGGCATACTCTATATTATATGAAATAATTGACCCTTACAAGACTGGCTTAAGGCACTTCCTGAGCTTTCCAATGGCCAGTCAGCGCCTGACAGCTGTTTATATAAACTTGACTTTCTTAAAAGGATTTCAGGGCTCTGGGCTCAGCTTGCTGCTAACTGCACTATGTAATTATTATTAAGTGGGTAAGATGAAGCTTGTGAGAACTTTGTAATGCTTTGTAAAATATTTGTAAAACCCTGTAATATCACTCCACTGCCTTAGTCTACATGCTTCTTTCACTTTCAGTGAAAGAAGCATGTCCAAAACACATTCTTTAATGGACTCAAAGTGCAAATTCTACTTTCTGACTATAGGGGAGCCCAGCAGCAAGAAATACCAATTTGTGTTAAAAATGCTCTAAAATATCCTAATCTTTATATTTAATCTGTGATTTCACTTTTTTCTTGTGTTGCTGTTGCTTTTGACTATAATTGGATCCCTGAGCTAGCTGAACAAGCTGTGCTTCTGTGTCTTTTGTTAATATCCATGATCTGGACTTAGAGTTTTATATAACTGGCCCATTGACTCTAAACACAATTACAATAGAAGCCAAAAAGAGAGACTGCTTCCGCATTTCCTACTGGCATCCATGGGTGTCCATTCTAAGTGAATTTCAAGTCAATCTGTTTCTGTTCAGGGAAACACATCAAATCTGTTGTCTGTGGTAAATGCAACAGGTTTAGCAGATTGAAGCTGAGAAACACTAAAGTAGTCCTTTAGGCCAATCGAATCAAGCCTGTCCAATTTAAGAAGTGGGAAGAGACATTAGACCATTTAGGCTTAAGTTACCCAGTTTACTGAGAAATTCTGCTTTGTGAAATAATCTCCAGTTCACACATACAGCCTAAACAGGTCACACAGCAAAACGTTCCCTTTTCCTGCCTCCTCCTTGCGTCCTCCATTCATGCTTTACAAACAGTGAAGGTTATTCTTCTACAAAAAAGAAGGCAAGAAAGAGAGAGTTTGGGGACCAAGCCATTCAACTTGTGCACTCTAAACACAGCAAAGGTCTGGCAAGCAGTTAGTGCCACAGCTGCAGTTCTTCTGTTTCCTAAATCCCTGATCAGTTATAAGGACATGGCTTCTCCTTGTATCTACCGGCTCAGCTAATGCTTCTGTCCCTTTAGCAAACACAGGTCAGGAGGGCAGGTAGAGGGGAATGGGGAGGATGAGGATGGGTGGCAGAGAGAACACACGTCACAGACCAAAAAGAACAACAGTGACAACGACAGTGGCGACAGCATCAGCAAACATTCTGCAAAATGTGGCAGCAGAGACACAGGAGCAAAAAACAGGAGGACAAGGTACTGAGGACCAGTGCTAACTTCAGCGAGAGTGAGACTGATAGACAGAGTCTCCTGTAGTTGACACTGTCCCAGGGTATTTGAGACACTGCAACTGTGTATAAGTGTTTTACCTGCGCATGCAGTCCAGGGCCTGGGTAAAGACCTGGGGCGCCATGCCGTGCTCGTGCTGCAGAATCAGACACTGCTCCAGCGTGATGGACATGGCTGTGCGGTCCTTTGCGCTCTTACAGCTGGTGAAGCGCACTCCATTCAGCCGCCGGCAGATCTAAACACCAGACAGACAATAATTGTTGGAATTTACACAATACTGTTAAAACAAAAGATTGGACACTTTGATGTTTAGGTCAGGGGGCTGTAAAGGAGCTTCAGTCTGTGTCTTATCAGGCAGTCCACTCTGAGGTATGTTTTGAATCATTATCCTGCTGAAGAAGATTTTTTTTTTTACATCTTCAGACCTTTAATAGAGATAGAGTTTGACATTTGCATTCGGGATTTGCTGGTATTTTGTGGAATCCAATCTTCCCTCCACCTGTGCATTATTGCATTGTATTGCTAGTACCACAGGCAGCAACCCAACCTCAAAGTATGACAGATCCACTCTTTTCTCCTTGCATTTTTTCCAAATTTTCTCTCAATTTGGTACTGCTTATTAACCCACCCGTTCATAGTCAAGTCAGATTTATTTGTATAGCGCTTTTTACAACTGTTTTTTTACAACTGTCTCGTCACAAAGCAGCTTTACATAATTAGTAATTAATAAAAGACAGAGACAAAGAAGAAAGAGGAAATAACGTAAGACATGAAGGATCAAACACCCCAAATGAGCAAGCCAACGGCGACAGTGGCAAGAAAAAACTCCCTCAGAGCTGGAGGAAGAAACCTTGGGAGGAAACAAGACTCACAAGGGGGACCCATCCTCCTCTGGTCAGAACTATTTAAACATTAATGATAAAAATGACCAAACCAGATACAACAGATAGATCTGTTGGGTGGTGATATTAATAGTGGCAGATAGTTACGAGTTCATAGCTCCCCCCAAGCACTAGCAGTGCTTCCAACAGTAGGACGGTAAGTGTAACACATCTCTCAAGATAACAGGCGCCTATGCTGACCAATATCACTTCAAAACTGATAAATCAAAGCGTGCCAATTGTGCTCTCCCAGGCTCCAGCCGGCGATGGCAAAGCAGCATTGGTCTAGATGGCAGCGCACTAGACCACTGAGCCACTTGGAGCTAGGCATGGATTTCTTTTTAATAAACTGCAGTTCCTGTTTTCTCCAAACATACCTTTGCTAGGTTTTGCCCAAAAAGTTTTGATTATGAGTTAATAGTGCACAGTCCAGGTTTTCTTTTTAAGAATTCGTTTGTGCAAGGAATACTGCACAGTGGAAAGTTGCACCACCATTCTTAAATACGACAAACCTTCCCAAAGGTTGCCTTTCTTACCAGCATACAATCATCTCTCTCTGGTAGTCCTTGGTTTTCCAAATCTCATCTTTTCCTCCACAGTTCCCCTGAACTGCAATTTCTTTACACTGTATAAATCCCAAGCTGAAAACCCCTTGGCTATCTTCTTAAAGCCTTCCCCCTGCCTCGTGGGCATCAATTTCTTTTGACAGGTTTATAGAGAAGCCTGTGGTTGCTGAGTGTAAGCACAAAGATAATCAGAAAATCAGAGAGTTTCTAAAACTTAGAAATGTAATTTAACTTAGACATGAAGTTAATTACAGTTGGTAATTAATCCCCCAGGCCTGATTTGGTTGTCCATGTCTGAGAGCTTGTCAAACTTTTGCCCAGGCCATTAAGAACCCCCCCCCCCCCCATTTGCATTAAAATATGTATCATTAGCTTCAGAAGCTGTGTTTACTATTTCTCTATAAAAAAATATATTAAAATGTATAATTTGGCCAGGTGTGCCCAAATGTTTGAGTAGAACTGTAAAGAAGAAATCACTGTGTTGAAAAAAAAAACAATAAACTGAAGTGCAATAAACAAGTTAATACTGCGACAGTCTACCACCACCTCCTCTGTAGTTTCACTATGTATGAGCTTCAATTTACCATTTTCTCCTTATGTGTGAGCTGTAAGAAGAAAATAGATGTTTCTGTAATAAAGGCTCTGGGTCACTATGTACAACAGACGCTGCACTAAATTAAGACATTTCCGTTCCAGATTCTATGACCCTATGACATGTACACTAACAAACAAGTAACTGGCAGCCCCAGTGTTGATCAACATGCGAAACTGCATCTGAGATCATTTCAGGAGAAAAAGCAGCGCAAACTAGCTGCGGGTTAAACAATCTCAGTAATCGCCCGAACATTGGCTCGCTGATATGATCAGATAAAGGTCATATTGTGCTAAAAAAAACTGCTGAGTCATGCTGTTTACCTCCGCGGCCTGCCACAAGATGTCAACGTTCTTGTTTTTCCTGGCATGAACATTCTGGCCGAGGAATCGCAAGAGTTCAGGAAGACACGTCTGACTACGAGAACGAGGGAGACCTGAGGGGGAGGAGTGGGAGAGAATGAGGAGGAGAGAAAGAAAGAGGGAGAGAGAGAGAGAGAGAGAGAGAGAGAGAGGGAGAGCGAATCAGTGATACTGTATAGTCCATAAGGGAGGGATAAGTGAGTTGACAGGCTGTAATTCTTATTCATAACATGAATTATGCCTCCTAATATTGCCTGCTTTTGATAGAGGGAGAAAGAGAAAGAGATATAGACATAAATAGTGCTGACTCACAGTCCTCTGGTAAAACCTCCTTAAACTGCTCATAGTATGAATTCAGACGAGCCAGACTCTCAATATTAATGAGCTCCTGCAGAGACGTGTCCCCAAATCTGCAGACAGACATACAGACAGACAGATTAATCTCACACTAAAATGTGCCGTTATTATGTAGATTTTATCTAATTATCAGCTGCAAGACTTCTACTGCTTCGACTGACTATTCTGTTTCGGATACATTTCATATTTAGTTAGTTAGTAAACACCAGCAGCCCTGTTTTTTGTTTCCCTTTTTTCCCTTATTTGGTACTGAAAATTAGCCCACCTGTTCATAACTCCCCCTAGCACTAGCAATGCTCGCAACACTAGGAGGGTAGTAACCCCCTCTTTTTCAACTGCCTCCAATGCAGCATAGCCAGGCAGCCGACACGTTCAGAGGAAAGCCCTGGGCCCCCAGCTGGCCTGCACCAGTTAACAGACGCCGTTGCCAGCCAACATGACTTAAAAGTGATGGAGGGTGGGGGTTAAGTTCAGACATTTGAAATCTGAATGCACAAAAACGCATGCCAGGTGTAAACAGGCACTTAGTGTCTTAGAGTCATTCTGAGTTATTCTGAAAGCAGAATAGTGCTAGAAAGTGGGACATTATGTGGACGATAATGTAGATCCAATTTTAGCTTAAATGTATAAATAAGGTCAATAACATTTTTTCCAACTTTTCAATAAATGTTTAATAAATGCCAATTTAAAGGAGCAAACTTTAGATACCAAACATAGCTTGGCTGCTTGACTGCATCTGCAGTTTGTGATAAAGCAAGCTTATTACATTCCCCCCCCCCCCAAACTATTGCTTTAAGATTTTTATAGAAAAGAAAAAAAAAGTTTTTTGAGATACAAGATTTCGGAATGAGAGATAATGATCTGCATCTTTGTCTAGAAAAGCATTTCTGGAAGGTGTGTTGCTGTATCTTTATAGTATTACATGTAACCCACTTTTCGGCGAGGGTTTGCTGTTCGTTGATGCCAACGTTGAAGAGGACAGGTTGCACACGCAGCAGCATGCCGTTTTGGATCTCCCTTGGCAATGCATCGAACATGCTCCCTGGTAAGGGAATGCGGACGTTAAAGCCGTCCCGGTTTCCCGTGATGACTGGCAGCATGTCCAAAGAGGAGGTAGAGATGGCCTGAGTCACTTTAAACGTCACGTTCCTCAAGTCCATGATCCCTACACTCATGTCCTCTAGCATAGCCAGCTCCTCTCCTATGGTCACACACACACACACACACACACAGACAGGGAGAGTGATCCTCACTTCACACCAAAGCAACATGGTTTGTTTTTTATTTTAGCGATTTAAGTTTGATCAATTATAGTGTATACATGTACACTGTATATACTGTCTATAAACACCACTCCACTTACCATAAGTACTCAGCAGACTCTCAAATTGAGCAAGCAGTCCAATGGTGTACAGTTGTCTCAGGAAGCCGTCGTCACGGAGACAGTTCCTCAGTTTAATAATAAAGCCACAAATGAGAGCAGTGAGCTACAGAGAGAAAGAGAAAGTGTGCATGTGCGAGAGAAAGCGAGAGAGAGAATATTATTGTTACTATGGGAAATTAAGTAGCTTGGTCATTAGCTGTGTATAGCAGGTCACCACGCATGAAAGCAGAGTAAAACATCTACGCAGCAGAGAGCATAATCCACTGTTATCTACTGTTTCTAGTGAGATACAGTGTCATGCAAAAGTTTGGATACCCCAGTCAAAATTTGTTACCGTGAATTGCTAAGAGAGTAAAAGATGACCTAATATCCAGAATTGGTGTCATTAGGTCATTTGTGCAGGTGCCGCTGCACAGTAGAACAGTGCACTGCCACTACAGAGTCTGCTCCCAGGACGACTGTGGATCCATCCAATCCCTCTTTCATCAACTCTATCTCTAGAGTCAACTCCATCATCTTCTTCTAGCTTTCTCTTGCTTTATGAGCATAAGTGGTTTTAATTATTCAGAGTGCTCAGCAGCTGCTTAGAGGAGCCTGTAGCTGCTGACTGTTGAGAAAAGATTTGAGGAGCTTTTCTAAAGATTTGAAATCTGCATCACCTGCACTTTCTTGACAATAATTATGAACAGGCCATAGCCCTAACAAGCTAATTAAGGTCTTGGTTGAATCGAGGAGTTAGCGTTCATGCCTTTTGTAGATACTACTCAGATCTTCTACTCATCTTGAAGCCTGAATGTTGTGGGCACATTTGCAAAAGTAAAAAAAATGATATATATTTGAGATAGGGGTTCTGTTTGTATTGACTATTGGCTGAATATTAGCACCTATTCTTTTTTATTTCTGTACCTTACAATATCATTTTGACTTACTCAACTACTTAAAGCTTAAAGCTAGGGGTGCTACAACATATCAACTTGATCGACTAAAATCAGTTGTTGCCAACTAATTTAAAAGTCCATTAGTTGGTGGTCATTGTGCATGCTTCTCACACTAACAAGGATCGGTTCTGGACACACATGTACCACAGACAAACCTCCAAAGTTTAATAATAGTGTGGAATACAGTGTTACTGTCGCGGTTACTTCTCACAACAATAACTCCCTCAATCTGGGTGCAGAGCAGCAGTGAAAAAAGCAGCTGTCCGTCACATGTACGAAAAACTGCTATGCTTTGTAAAAACTGTGCCACGAGAGCCATAAGGCAACACATGCATGGCCATACATCTGCTACTTTCCACATCCTTGGTTTAACATTTCGACAGGAAAAAGATTGTATTGTCATGTTCCAAATCTTTTTTTATCAGCAGGAAAGTTCATTAAAACAGTGAATTTTTGAATAGGGTGATTTTTGAATATTTATCTTTACTGTCTTCACTGTCTGATAGCAAATGCATAAAACTACCTCAAGCTGAATTTAAAAACTGACAGCTACATGTTTAATAATTGGATGAAATAATCGTTTAGTCACTTCAATAATCGATTATTGGCTTCAATAATCAAAAGAATATTCAAAATAGCCGTTTGTTGCAGCCCTTATTAAAACACAAAGTGAGTCAGTGTGCGTGTGTGTGTGTTTTCCTCACTGTCTGGCAGAAGACTACATCTCGGCGGTACTGCAGACTGAGATCCATGGCAATGGTGGGGGCTCTGTCCTGCATCAGCAGAAACACCATTGACTTTTTCGCCTTATCACTCATCATCGCCACACATTCTGTTAGCGTCGTCAGCAGGGGATACAGAGCCTCACTCCACTCGCCTAACACACACACACACACACACACACACACACACACACACACACACACAAGCAAGCAATCACCCAGTTTGTTTTAATTAGTAAGATCAACAACTGCATGGCAGGTCATTAAATTCTGTTTATAATTCCATGCACCCTTTTGTCTTAAATTGTTCCTCAAGTAAAACAGACCACATAAAACATCACATAGAAATGATGAGATAATGACTTGACCCTCTTTTTTAGACATTTAGCATAAGCGCAATAGCGAAAGGAGGGCTTGGGGGGGAGGGCTCTTACCTGGGTAACTCTCCTCTCTGCTGCTACTGCCATCTAGAGGGGTGGAGGTGCAACATGCACAGTTAGGAAGCAGGACCAGCACACAAAGCACATGGACAAACAGGCACAAGGCCATTATGGCTCAGGATAAGAGCAGAACGGACCTGTTTGGATGTAATGCTGACGCTACGTTAAAGTAAGCAGACCAAGCTGCAATAGAAGGGCCAATTAAATGTTAATTAAGCAACATTCGCAAAACGCGTGCCAAAGCCAACGATCAACATAAGCAGCTCAGACGCAATCAATGCTAAACAGATAATAAACGTCTAGAGTAAACTTAAGGGTAAATTGATGAGTGTAAGGATAGTGGTGTAAGCGTAGTTGATTTGTGAGCTGTACAGATCAGTTTTGGTTTTACATTGCAATTTAGCAAACATACTAAAGAAGGCCTATTATCATATAATATTGTCTTAAAGGTCTAATTTTCATATTAGAGTACCATATAGGTCTAATTATCATATTGCAGTGCCATATAGGCCTAATTAACATATAGTATTTTCTTACAGGTCTAATTACCATATTATAGTACCACACAGCCCTAATGATCACATAGTACCACACAGGGATAATTATTATTACAGTACCATATATGCCTAGTTATCATATTATAGTACCACACTGGGCTATTTATCATTACAATATCATATAAGCCTAATCATCATATATAACACTGTTATATAGGCTTATTTATCTTATTTTGCTGTTATATAGGCTTATTTATCATAATTAGGCCTACATGGCAATATAATATCATATTATGTATTATTATGTAGGTTTCTGGTGTGTCATTGGAAAACAAATACATATTTGCCTCTCTTTATTTGCTGATCCAAAAAAATTAGCCATCCTGTGACTCTCACAGAGCTGATACACCACTACTGAAAAAAAAATCCAGATCGGTGTTTCTCCCAATATGCTATATGTCTGTATCTTGCCAGCCTGCTATCTGGCACTGGCCAAACGGACAAGCAGGAACACAGACAGAGATGCTAAGAGAGCATGCCAGCCAACTAGCCAATCACAGAGTCAGAGGCTGGTCATGTGATAACAGTGGGCACATATGCTGAAACGAGAGACAAGACTATCCAGAAGAGCAGAGAGATGGCACAGTAACAGAACACAGTTCACATTAACCAGTATAGCACCAATGACATCACCCACTCACTGGAACCCACTCACATTTTCCTGTATGACGCACACAATCACACACACACACACACACACACACACACACACACACACACACACACACACACACACACACACACACACACACACACAATAACACAACCCTACATAATGTAGTGAACGACACTGAATACAGCAAGAGTGTCACAAAAAGAAAGAGTGAAGATTAGTGGTTTAAGGAAAGGGGGTTAAAGTGGAGGGGGGGGTGAGAGACAAGACAATGAGTGATTAAATGTAAAATAAGCTTGTTTAAAAATAACATGACAAACTTATGCAGAAGCCTGTTGCTATGGTAGCATGCACCCTGCCTGTCGAGCAGGTGAGAGGGGGGGGCATGAGACAGTGAGGCATAATGAAACAGCTTGTGTGTGTGTGTATGTGTGTGTGTGTGTGTGTAGAGCTAAGCGGTATTATAACTATGGCCTGAGGCTTCAAATAAAGGCTAGCCCAGTGATACTCCATATGAGGGAAAGCGAGAGGGAGAAGAAGAGAGAGAGAAAGAAAAAGGGTAGGAAAAAAATTGGGGGACGTACAGAGTTGTGTTTCTGCATTAGGAGGGCATGCAGGGTTCAGAGCAGGAGGTAAGGATGATGATGATGGAGATGATGATGGTAAGGATGAAGGCAGATCCAGTGGGATGGGTGAGGGACACTCGTCCATGCAGGCAGGATTGATCCAGAACGCCGCTCTGTTCTTCTGGCTACCTTTCTTAGGGGCGCCGCCCTGCTGGTCAGTCTGGAACATGTCCTCACTGCTGCTGCTGCTGCGGAGCCGCTCTCTCTGCAGGAGCTTATCCACCCGCTGAATTATGCACTCCAGACTCTTATCCACATTCACCCACACCTTCTCCTGATGGTCACGGAGACAGCAGGACATAAATAAGGAAAATTATTACAGAAATTATAAATATACATTATCTCTGCATTTTACGTTTGGGAACTCATTTTGGAATTACATCGGTATTGGCTATTGGTCATCACTCTCATAACTACAGCACTGTCATAATTTAATTTAATTATTAGTTTCATAGGCCTCAAACTACAAACCTGTGGGACTCAGGGACCAGATATGCTAAATCAATCGATTAGCAAATGATTTACAATAGTTTCTTTGTTAGAATTAATAACCGAAAATACACCTACAGTGTAAGGGGTTAAATCCTTACAAGTGTTTTCACCCAGTGGTCAGCGAAGGCCTTACCCACTCCTCTTCGTGCCAGTCGACATGTAGGGAGGAGCGACTGTTTCGGCCGCTCCACTTAGCCAGCAGCGTGTCCTGGTCATTCCGCAGCACCACGTGCTCGGAGTCGGCCGACGGTGAGCTCTTGGAGGCTATGTACTCTGGCCGGGCTGCGTTCAGGGCCTGCACAGCAGACGCCAGCAGCTTACAGTCGCACACCGTCACCAGCTGTCGCGTCTGTGTGAAAGAAAAAGAGAGAGAGACAGATATAGGCATTTGTACAGAATAGCTCCTCCAGTCATACTTGCGTACACAGTGTGTTTGTCTTCTTTCAAATAACTGAACAATGGCGAAATGTGGGAGATTGTGATTGTAAGATTGTGAGAGCTGGCAGGCTACATGCAAGTGCCAAAATAGCTGAAAGTCATTACACTATGAAATATGTTGTGCAAGGACAATGATGCCAAGAACAGTGTGCAGGACAGTTGACAGATGACAAATTTCATCATTTGGAGTTTTTTCATGGCGGCGCAAACTCAGTGTCAGCAGCTACTCTGGATTCTCCTACTCTGTCATCTCCCACGTCAACATCAGTTATATTAAGGACAAGGTGTCTGAGGCAAAGGCTCAGGATTTTTTTTTCTCCACTCAACTGGTTTCTTCCAAACCCAATTATTATTATTTTTTTTTTATAATAAAAAAAAGGCTTATTCTGCTTTTGTTGGAGTAACTGTCTCTACTGTCCAGGGATGGCTTTCAACTAGCTTCAGGAGCACTGCTGTGAGGATTTGATTGCATTCAGTGACAAGAGCGTTAATGAGGTCAGAATGTTGGATGCTAACCACCCCACAGCTGCTCCACAGCTCAATGCTGGGGGCCTTTTACCCCAATAACCTATGCCTGATATTAGGTGCCAATAGGGTTATGTATATCTGCTCCAAGGAGTCTACTGGAGTGTTCTATTAGCAGTACTTCTCTACAGTCATGAGACAAGCTATGTGTGTGCATTTGCACATCTGCGTCAGCAACGTGTGCATTCATTAGAAGGAGTGTCCATAAACATTTGGACATACAGTGTAACTTTGTGTATTTATCTATATATATTTTTTTTCTTTAGCAGTGTAAGTTTTCTTTGCCATTCAACATTTCACTCCGTCTTGTGGCCTCTGTAGAAAATGACTTTTCCTTTTTTAATGTTGGAGGATATAAAAAGAATTTTAAGAAATATAACAAACAAATATTTCTAATATTTTCTAAAATAAATCACCTACTTCAGCTTTAATGGCTTAGTCAAAGCCAGGAACATGTGTTGATGCCTCTGGAAGAATTGTATAATTCAAGACTTCTGGACATTTATGCTGCTTCTCCACTGGAACTACAATTCAATCCAAGAACAGCCCAAATCCATGTCTAGGCAACTGGCCTATAATGCGCAAACACAGGCCGTGTGCAGGGGACTCTGGACTGGAGATGGAAAACGCAGCAAGAGCTTCTGGTATACTCACCTTGTCTGCCAGTATGGTGAGGGTTCTCTCCAGACCGTTGGCGGAGCGCTCCTTAGCAGCCCGGGAGAGGCGCTCAGCGTAGTAGCTGACCTGAGTCTTCAGAGTGTTGATGTGCGAAATGATCTCTTTGGCACGGACGATGTCCTGAGGGATGTACACGATGGACTGGGAGCTGGTCAGAGAACTGCTGCAGGAACCAGGAAGGTTACACAGTTACATTCAGTTACATAACGCTCACATCCACTTTATTAGAAACACCTATTTATGCAGTCCACCTCACTGGTGTTCAGTTACAATTGCTGTAATGCACAATGCGTCAGCCTTTTCTACCCTGTTTACCATGGTTGTACCCCATGGTAAACAGAATGTAGAAGAATGTATGCTGGAGACTTAGGGGTCCAGAGTTCCCCCAAAGTTCCCCTTCTCAAGTATTGTGTCTCAGTACACAGCTTTATAGTTTGTTTACAGCTTTAGGAAGGGGCAACAATTAATACAGCAGAGGATCTAATACAATAGACAAACTGCTCAGATCTAATAGACGATCGAAGCGGTTGCAACATGCTAAATCTGACTGACCCTAAAGCTTCTGAGCCTTAACCTCTAGGCTATCTGCATCTCCAGAAAGTCTGCATTCCTCACACACCTAGTCATCATCAGATCACACTACATTTCACACACGTTAACCAATGAAATATTCAACACAATTGAACGGTTTCTGATGACATAGTTGCCGCTTCACAGGTATTATTCGCAATGTGCAAAGACATAG
The DNA here is from genome assembly GCF_030463535.1 of Salminus brasiliensis. Lineage (NCBI taxonomy): Eukaryota > Metazoa > Chordata > Actinopteri > Characiformes > Bryconidae > Salminus > Salminus brasiliensis. The sequence continues at coordinate 8,831,807 of NC_132884.1, forward strand.
ACTTGGCCAGTATGTGTGTACCGCTGATAGGAGTGGGTTTATACACACATCAGAGTCACTGCAACCAGAAACGAAATTACCTGCTAACAGAAACCAACAGAAGTAGGAACCCCGAAATGTGAAAAGGGTCCATTGCCTAGTAATTGCTGCCTATGCATGATGTACATGGTTATTCTGACTGATAGCAATACACTACTGCAATAAGGAAAGACGGACAGTTTGGTCAAGAGAAAGAAACTCATTATTAAATTAGTGCATTCTTGTCAATGTGCATTTATGGATAATAGTCAACACTTCAAATTAATCTCAGTTTGTTTTGTTTGGATTTTCTGTCCAGTTTACCCTGAATTGCACTTTTTTTTTGTTCAAATCTTCATATGGGACACTTCATATTTGGTCAGTTCTTTGGTCAGAAAGTGATCACTGAAGGGCCAACACAAAATGTACAAGATGAAAAATGCACTGTGCTCTCTAACTGAGCTGTTCACCAAGCAAGGTGGACTGTAGGGTAGGCACTTCTAATAAAAAGTGGTCAGGAAATGTAGGCATGTAGGTAAATGTAGGCACTGTAGGTACACGTAGATCTCCTCAGAACATACAAACAAACACATATACAGAATGAAAGTGCTCAGCATTCAGACATCCAGGTATACTGTATTTAGTCACTCTAGCCTTCAGATGCACGGTATTCTATGGGCCTACACCTCTGAGCAAAAAGGGTTCTACTGTTGCACATCCTGAAAAGGGGTTCCTTGACTTCCAACAATAGGTGTTAGCATTTCCGGTAGCTCCATTTTTCAATATCCAGCTTTTAAAATGACGAGCGCAAACTTTGAGAGTCTCCTGAACGCAGAGACTCAGAAATTATTAATAAATGATCAGGTATCTTTACCATTTCCATTTGCCTGATGTGACATACCCAGCTGTTTAACACTGCCTCTCCATGGGCTGAGATAAAACAAGGCAGAGTCACATGACTGGAGGGCCATGGAGGTGGAAAAAAAAAAATCGCTCTAGCCAGCATGGCACTGGAGTGATGCGGGGAGAAAGCGCCATCTACCCAACCTTGAGAGAGCAAGGCCAATTGTTTGGCCGCTGGCTAACAGCATGACGATGTGAATCAAACTAAGCAAACCTCTGGTCATAGTGAAAGCGTATTGACCTCTGGTTTCCAATGTTTGTGACTCTCAGATAAGGTGATGTTTACAGTCATGTTGCAGCAGTTCTTGTGGGTGTGGACCAGCGTTTAATGCCTCGCCTGTCGCCAGCAGGTACCTAGCCTGTGTGTTTGTCTTTTGGAAATCTGTACACTTCGGATTTCGGACTTCGGAAAGCAAGTTTGTCCTTCGCCTAAAGGAGCATTCGACAACTGAACAACATGGACCTAATTTTACTGTCAACTTCCTGTCATTCAATTAACCAACACAAAAGAAGAGAAGTGGCTACGGCTACTTTTCTTTGTTTTGAATGCTGTTTAGTAACATTTCCTATGCTCATGTAAAAAGGTAGTAAAAAGGTAGTAAAAGGCAGGTATTTTAAAGATTCATTTAATCATACAATTAACCACTGGTTCCTTGAGTTGTCATGATTCTATACAAAATCACTGCCTACTCAAGAACCATTGAAGAACCCCTTTTTTAAGGGTGTATCTCTACTCAAACAGCTCCTCATGCATGTGAAGTATTACTCATTATTAATGAATACTGATCACTGATCAGTTACTATAGCATGGTTATAAGGTGGAGCACAGTGTAAGTTTCCCACAGTGTGGGTTTCTCTCTGGGTTTAAGTCTTGAGTCTTGTTTGCCAAACAATTGTTGGTGGGTTTGCACTCCAGGGAAAGAACATACATAAAAACACACACACACACACACATATATATATATATATATATATATATATATATATATATATATATATATATATATATATATATATATATATACACACACACACACACATGTAAATGGAGCTCAGGTCACACGCATAATGTGTAAAAGGACAGTGCAGTAAAATGCTGGACCCATGAGAAAAGTCATGCAGACACAAGAAGGACCAAAAGTGGAACTTAAAATAAACTCACCATTCCTCCTCATAAATGCTGATTAGAAAACAAAAAGGCCATTAAGGAGCCAGAAATGAAAAGAAAGAAGTCTTGATCTCTACAGGAAACTAGCAGTACTAGCAGTAGAAAGCAGCTATTTTTACTAGGAAAACAGCTGGTAAAAGCAGCAGCCAGCAGAACTCAGATACTCACTGCACATAAAATACTGTATACTGGCAAAGAAATCCGCATAATCAACATGCAATAAACTACAATGCAACGTTGCAAATGTCAGCTGCAAGAGGATATGTACATGACATGTAATGAGGATGGCCAGGCAGGGTGGTCAAAGCAAAGCCACTGAAGAAGCGAGTTAGCCTCTGAAGAGCACTATATCTGATGAGCAACAGAGTCCTATATTGAAACATTTTACTTGAAATTGTATTTGCAGTTGTTTGTTAAATGGAACGTTGCATGTTATGGTCAGTAGATGTAAAGCTAAAACCTGCTGATGTCAAACCACAATAGTGTTAAGTGGGCAGTTTTCAGATACAGTGCAGACAGACGTCAGGGTCTTTCCAAGCAGAGGAAGCAAGCAGGTTAGTTTTCACTTCTCCCTCACCATACGCACGTCATTGTATATATATTTGTGCTGATTGTGTAATTGTTTCCATGACTTTTATACATGACAACATACACTATATGGACAAAAGTATAGGGACACCTGCTTATTCATGGTAATTGGTATAAATGTCTACTGTCCAGGAAAGGCTTTCTACTAGATTATGTAGCACTGCTTTAAGGATCTGATTGCATTCAGCCACACAAGTGTTAGGGAGGACATGAGCTAAATGCTGGGTGGCTTTATACCCCTCTAACCCACACTTGCCATTAGTTATGGTGCCAATATGCTAATATTTATCTGCTCCAGAGAGTCCTATTCTATTGGCTATACTTCTCCATGGGGACTACACAAGCTGTGTGTGTGTGTTTGCATATTTCCACATCTGTGTCAGCAACGTGTGACTTAAAGTTGGTGAAAGCATTCATTAAAAGGGGTGTCCACAAACATTGGGACATGTAGTGTATGCTTTTAAAGGCTTTCTAGTTTATCGTCTCCAGTAAAGGACTGTTCTGTTCATATGAATTAGTCTTGCTGTTTATTTAAAGACTACTAAATTTATCTTTAAAATAGCATAAGCCACCATGACAGCCCTTTTTGCTATGCTCTCCACGGCATCTTTTCCACTGCAGGGCCGAACGCTTCTGAGTACGGAGGACAACCATTCCGGTGGCTTTTCTACATAGACATGGCTTTTCTAAGCTGAGCCTGGTTTTCTTAGTAGGGTTAACGAACTGTACTTGGAGCCACCAACCATGCAAATGGTGTGGTACCTGTTAACCATTAAGCCCCCCCCTTCAACACCGCGGCATTAGCACAGCCTGGCTACCGGGCTCATCATATATTGCTACTGCGGCGTTAGCACAGCCCGGCTTGTTTAGCAGAAACTAGCATTACTTTTACAAGGCAAACACTTAAAAGCGAATTGCAGAGTTGATGTCTAACAGCTGTGCTGGACTATGTTCATGATAATGTTCCTTATTCATTACTGTATATTGCCTTTTATGCCAGCACAAAGTCGGCATTGCAAAGTCGTCACACACGTGCACTAAACCTCATATAGCTCCAACATTTTTGGTATACTACTTCCAAAAAACTGCCTCCTTGGCGTGGTTTAAAAGGAGTGTGATTTATGCATGCAGATTACACTATGCCAGTAGATGAATTACAGCTTCAGTAAGTTAGCTAGCTACATTAGCCTTGTAATTGTAATGCAAGACTAAAGAGCCAAACTGACGTAATAATTAGGAGACACTGTGCACTTCCTGGTCCTGATTTAGCAACATAGCAAATGGAAAAAGAAACCGTAACCGGTTCAATGGGTCCGCACCGGCATGGAACGGTACGGCATATCATTAGTATTTGGTCCCGCAGTGGAAAAGAGGCTGTCTGTCTCATACAGAACACACACACACACACACACACACACTTACAAACTCACCACACACATAGATTTAGTATTGCATTTCCAGGCCAGACTTTCCTTCACTGCCACTTACTGTTTTTTGGCCTCCTCGAATTTCTGGATGAGTTTGCGCAGGCCGTTGTTCTTAAAGCCCTGACAGTGGGCAGCTGGAGCGCCGATTGTAACCACATCATAGGTGTTATCTGCATGCACACACATACATACAACAATGACACACAAGTTCTACACAAATTATTGTATACACAATCTGCAGAGAGCCCTTAGAAGCATAAAGTAAACACTCTTATAAACCATAAAGATCATATCAGACTCGCTTGTAAACAGCACTATATCTTAATATTGCTGCAGATTACACACCTGGAAAGACAGACAGTCAGTGTCCTGTGTAATGTAGGTCAGTTTTTCCAATGGTTAATGACTAGAGAGCTGTAGCCTAACAAGGAGATGAGTGTGTGTGTGGAGTTGTGGAAATCTACATTCATATATGCAGTAAGCCCTGCTTTTACTTTTACACTTACACACATGCACAGATAACCCCTTAATTCTTAAAGTTTGCAGCAATCACTGCAAATATTATTAAATGAATTATTGCTTATTAAAACAAGTAGGGAATATTTCATAATTCTACTGATATCAGCAGATAATTCTTTAAAATGTTAGACTGCTGATCCACACTGACATTTTATAGTGGGTCACTACCATGTGTTTGCTGCTGTGGATGGATGCTTAAATAATCTTAAATATTCTACGTTTCATTAAAGTGAGGGACGTTAGATTTGCCATAATATGTGCCCTATAAGGCCGTTTATACAATGAATGTGATTTATTTGTGTGATTTACTTGGATGCCAGATGACAAGGACTAAGAAGAAGCTAAGCTAAGCAGATCTAGATGGTTGTGTTAAATCCGCCATTCCGTTCTTTATTATTATAAAGAGACATATCTGTGTACAAATAAATGATGTGAGTACACAACCACTGAACTGAACTTTGTGTTATTAGATTTGACAACCATAAAGCCTGCAACTCGCACACTATTCCTCTTTGCTCCGAGGTATCCTGTCTCTAAATGAAAGCATGATTAAGTGAGAATTGACAGTCCTTCCTAGCCTCCTTTCACCCTGTTCCTCAATGGTCAGGACACCACAGAGCAGGTAGTTTTGGGGTGGTGGGTCATTCTCAGCACTGCAGTAACACTAATGTGGTGGTGGCATGTTAGTGTGTGCTGGTATGAGTAGATCAGACACAGCAGTGCTGCTGGAGTTTTTAATCCCCTCAGGGTCAATTAGGTAGAAGTGTCTAACAGAGTGCACAGTCAGTGGATACTGACTCTCCATTAACACACTCCACCACCATGTCAATCAGCGTCACTGCAGTGCTGAGAATGACCCACCACCCAAATAACACCTGCTCTGTGGTGGTCAGTCCTGTGGGGTCCTGACCACTGAAACAGATGGACTACAGTTTGTCATTGTAGAGCTACAACATGCTCCTATATGGTATTTAGAATTCATTTTTTTTTAAATAATTTTAATTAACATGCATTACTGATGTCACACACACACACCTATTTTACCTTCAGAAAGGTACATTCAAATTGCAAGTTCATTTATTAATTTAATTTTTTTGTCTGATAAAAAAATATCCTGATATTGTAGAAAATAGGAGAATTTTACTATATCTCCTAGCTGTAAAGACACTAACTATATAGTTTATAGTTTTTAAATATATATATATATATATATACAGTGAGTCCAAGAAGTATTTGATCCCTTGCTGATTTTCTTTGTTTGCCCACTAATAAAGACACTATCCTTCTGCACTTTTAATGGTAGATATATTCTAACATGGAGAGACAGAATATCAAGACAAAAATCCAGAATATAATTTTAAAGAATATATTTTAATTAATTTGTATTTCAATGAGGAAAATAAGTATTTGATCCCTCTTGCCAAACACACTCAATACTTAGTGGCAAAGCCTTTGTTTGCAAGCACAGCGGTGAGACGTTTGTTGTAGTTAACCACAAGTTTAGCACACACACCAGGGGGAATTTTGGCCCACTCTTCTTTGCAGATCCTCTCTAAATCATGAAGGTTGGTGGGCTGTCGCTTGGCAACTCTGACCTTCAGCTCCCTCCATAGATTTTCGATCGGATTGAGGTCTGGCGACTGGCTGGGCCACTCCATGACCTTAATGTGATTTTTCTTGAGCCAATCCTTTGTTGCCTTTGCTGTATGTTTAGGGTCGTTATCATGTTGGAAGACCCAACCACGGCCCATTTTCAGATCCCTGGCAGAGGGGAGGAGGTTGTCCCTCAGGATTGTGCGGTACATGGCTCCATCCATCTTCCCAGTGATGCGGTGAAGTAGCCCTGTACCCTTGGCAGAGAAACACCCCCAAAACATTATGCTTCCACCTCCATGCTTGACGGTGGGCACAGTGTTCTTGGGGTCATAGGCAGCATTTTTCTTCCTCCACACATGGCGGGTGGAGTTGAGGCCAAAAAGTTCAATTTTGGTCTCGTCTGACCACAAAACCTTCTCCCAATAACTTGGTTCATCTTTCAAATGATCATTGGCATACTTGAGGCGCGCCTCCACATGTGCTCTCTTCAGCAGGGGTACCTTTCGGGCACTGCAGGATGTGAATCCATTGTTGCGCAAAGTGTTGCCAATTGTTTCCTTGCAAACTGTGGTCCCAGCTGCCTTCAGGTCATTTGCTAACTCCTGCCGAGTGGTTGCAGGACGATTTCTGACTGTTCTCAGCATCATTGCCACCCCACGAGGCGAAATCTTCTTTGGAGCACCGGGCCGAGGTCTGTTGATTGTCATGTTATACTCTTTAAACTTTCTGATAATTGCACCAATAGTTGTTACTTTCACATCCAACACCTTACTAATCTTTTTGTAGCCCATTCCAGCTTTGTGAAGGTCAACAATTCTGACTCTGAGGTCCTGTGACAGCTCTTTGGTTTTACCCATGTTGGAGACTTGAAATCTGTGTGATCTGTCTGATTCTGTGGACAGGTGTTTTTCACACAAGTGATTAGTGAGAACAGGTGGCTTCAGGTCAGGTAACAAGTTGATTGGGAGTGTCTAACTGGTCTGTAAAAGCCAGAACTGCTAATGAATACTAAGGGATCAAATACTTATTTCACTCCATGAAATACAAATCAATTAATATATATTCCTTAGATTTATTTTCTGGATTTTCTTTTTAATATTCTGTCTCTCCATGTAAGAATACATCTACCATTAAAAGTATAGAATGATCATGTCTTTATTAGTGGGCCAACGAAGAAAATCAGCAAGGGATCAAATACTTCTTGGACTCACTGTATATATATATATATATATATATATATATATATATATATATATACACACACACACACACACATATATTATATATATATATATATATATATATATATATATATATGTAAATCAGCTCAATTTGTAATAGTATCAGAGCAATATCACTGTTAAAATTCTATGCTTTAAGAGTTGATATCACTGAGATGCCATCACAAACTCACCTCATCTGCTATTCTAATCATCTCTGCCTGTGTGTGCCCTTAAAAACAACCCATGGGCATTGAAGCCAAAGCTTTATTTACAGCCTGTGCATGCGTGTGGGTACATGCTCGTACTACTGCTCCCCCACTATCAGTCTTAGAATCTGGACACTTTTAGCGAAGACGTCTTCTGAGAGTAGCAGCTACGCAGCAGTCTAACACTACTGCCGCTTGTCAGTGTGTCTGTGTACAAGTGATAAGTGCTCTGAATAACACTTCCTACAGTCTTCAGAGGGAAAGAAAGCAGACAGAGTAAAACAAAAAGAGGGAGGGGGGGGGGGTGACAGAGCCAAAGAAAGTGTGTGTGTGATAGGGACTTCCCTTGTCAAGGGCAACACAGCATCTTTCCTTGCCAAGTGTGTGGCACCATGTCACCACCTGAGGGACAGTGAGTAGCACCCCACACCTGTACTCCACCAACCCCTACCAAACTCCTATCATCAAATCACCCCCCCCCCCCCCCCCGCAAGACCTACACTCCCCTACGAAACCACACCCAGAGACGGTTGTGTCATTAATGTTACCTTAAATGTGGGAAAATTTAAGATCGTAAGAGAGGGAAAAAAGGTGAGTGTAACAGTAACAAGAGAGAGAGAGAGAGAGAGAGAGAGAGAGAGAGAGAGACGGGAATACAGGTAAAGTTTACCAAAGCCAGATTCGTCTTGTACTCTCATCCTTTGCACGTGGAGGTTAGTCGGCATAAACTCCAATTTCTTCTCTGCCTTTAGGTTGCTTGCTTTGAACGAAGGCCCTAAAAAAAGTGTGACAACCACCGAGAAAAGAGCATTCCCTAAGAGCTTGAACATTAGTTGTACATTTAATTAATGCATGCCAGTGGATTTCAAACCTTTTAAACCAAGAGCCACCTCAACTCAATGCATTCAAGTACCACCTACCATCAGGGCTGGGCAATTCCAGTCCTGGAGGACCGGATTCCTGCACAGTTTTGTGCTTTTCCTGTTCAAGCATACCTGATTCAACTCACCTGTTAATTGCCAGGTTTAGAAGGTTTGCTAACGCAGGGTAATCAGAAAACTGTGCTGGCCTCTGACCCCTGTTGCCCACCTCTGATTTACATGGTCAAGTACCACCTTTCATCTGGTGGACAGCATATCTAACTTTCAGCAAACATAAAAAAAACTTAAATTGCAAATGTGCAATTGTGAGTTTTCCAAGGCACTGCACAAACCACTGATGGTAAGTGTACTAGAGTTGAAAAACAGCTGCCATATAATTCAGCACTTCATCCACACACCTTTGTAATCCTGCAGGTCTCTGAGTGTCTCCTGATAGGTGAGAATGATGCTCTGGTACTGCGTCACGATCTGCCGCCGCAGATTCTCCCAACACGGAGATAACTCCCCTAACTCCTCCAGCTCGCACACCCTAGACAAAGACCACACACAAACACAAGAAGGTTAATCGAGCTCCCGAGTGGCACAGCAGTCTCAGTGTTGGCTCCATCATCAGTTGTCACAGCCATACTAGTCGGGAGTCCCAAACATAAAGACTTCACCCTCTCTGGGTAGGAAGGATGACCCTCACGCTCTGCCGCCATCACTTTACCTGTATTGTGATAATAGCAAGGGATGGCTGACTATAGTGAAAATACATTACTCCACCTTCCCATGTTAAACTAATGTCCAAATTATGGCATTGTTTTGGACAGTGGATAGAGAGGATTTAGTTCTTGTCAAAAACCTCAACATACCAACACACCACTCCCCCTGGGAGATGCAGTCCTATTACTGACGTTTTGCCATCCTATTTAAGCTTCAAAAGTTAGAGGTGCTGCTCCGTTGCAATTCGTGAAAAGAAGATAAAAACAGGTTTGCCTTCATTTTCCAGGTTCGGTTTAGCAATTCGGGAAAGACTAAACATGACATGCAGTGGCGACCATCTGCCAAATAATCAGATGAGCGCAGAGTCCAGTGAAAAACTGTAGATAATTCATTCAGTAATTTTCTCAGACGACGATGGAGAAAAGCACACGTTGATCCGAACGGGAACAAACTCAGTAAGGAGTTTGGACGTAATACGTGAAGGTAACACTGCTTGTGTGGGGCGGTACCTGGCAGCATCCTCTTCTAGCAGCAGTTTGACAAACTGCCGTGGAACGTTCAGCGACAGTATGCTCTCAGCCATCTGCTCCAGAATGCGCAGGTGATTCCCGTCAGTGGTGGGGAACCGATACATTCGGGACATGGTTCCTCCAAACACTGCAAAACACAAATTATTCAGCACCTTAGTGACTGTTGTTCTCTCTGGCAGCTCAGCTGGAAACATTTTGTTTAGAGGGTCCACATCTAATTATATCACCTTACCTTTTCCAAAACATATGGACACACATGTTAATCAATGAATTCAGGTGTTCAATTTCGTCCCATTGCCACAGGTGTATAACACCAAGCACCATACTGAAGTGTGCTTTAACAAATATATGAAAGAGTAGGTGGTCCTAAAGAGCTCACTTAATTCCAGCATGGTACTGTGAGTGAGTGGTATTACTGAAAAGTGGAGCCACAGCAAAAACAAGCCACAAACCGACCATGTAAAGTTACAGAGCAGGGTCGCAGGGTGCTGAGTGCATAAAAGTCTCCAGCACTCTGCTGGCTTAGTAACTGCAGTGTTCCAAACCTGCTCTTAGGGACAAAGGGGGGACCGACTCCATGTTAATGCCTGTGGATTTAGAACAGGAGGTCGTAAAAGCTCCTGTAGGTGTTATGTGTAGGTGTCCCAATATTTTTGTCCATACAGTGTGCATTAGTTTTAACCCAAAAGCTAAACCTAGTTCAAACCGCATATCTGGTTCCACTTCTAACCCTTCACCCCTGAATTTGAGCATTTTTAGAAAATCCATTATCCACTGTTCAAATAAAGCAATATGTGCACCATGAAGGTCATTTGGAAAGTGACATTTACTCCACAATGTTGTGAACACGTTGTTCACAAATGGGGCAGTAACTCATGATTGCTAATTAAACGCCTGTCCAAACCCAGCACTCCGTAAAGGCTGGGCTGTGTATAATTCAGTGTGCTGGACCTGTGCCAACATGAACACTCAGTCTCAGATCACACTAACAATTGAAACTCTGTGACAGAATCCAGGAATAACTGGAATAAACACACAAGAAAGTTGTCACAGGTGATGGTGAAGTAAATCTCAGTAGCGTACGACACTACGGCTTCCACAGCTGACAGAACTAGTGAGACACTCAGATCTAACGCAGGTAAATGTTTAGGCATAAGGCATGTGTCTTAAGACACTAATATATATATTTCTATAATAAAGACAATAATGGTGGGAAAGCTGTTTTTTTTATATGACGTCTAACATAAAGTAACACTGCAGAACATTTCCTAATGTAGCTGCTTACAGCCAGCTTAATATATTAGCTTAAACTAGACTCTACTATGATCACTGTTGTGAAAACAATCTCAAATGTGTGCCAACCTTAGCATTCACTGAGGTTTGCTAAAAGATATTTTTTTTTACCAATTAGCTTCAGTATCAGATTTAGGGATGTAGTTGCACGAGTATGCTGTTTTTCTGTATGGACTTTATTTATCTTTTTCTCTTCCAATACAGATCCTTATATCGGTCGATAGTCAATACCCATCCGATGCCATTGTTAAATAAATAAACAATACACCTCACAATCTGACAATCATTACTTTATTAACTTTGTACTATAACTATAACAAATGAACACATATATAAATTAACCTAATTTCTGTTTTTTTTTTTTAATTAACAAATTAATAAGTGTGCTGGACCTCGGCACAGTGTCGTCTGGGCTCAGGACTTTTATACTGTGAGACTAAAGAGGAGCTAGCAGCTCCTCCCTTCTCGGTTCTTCTTATATGGAAGACAAGCTGAATTATTTGCTGATAGTTGTTCGGACCCAGATCTCTGTAAAGCTGCTTGGTGACAACATTTGTTGTGAAAAGCCTATATAAATAAATTTCAAACTGAAATTGAAGTGTTGGCTTCAACATTAGCTCATCTAAAAATGTGGCTTCCATCACTAAAACTTCCTTATTAGACATGAGAGCGTAGAGTGTCTAAAAGATCTCCCTTTACAGATTGGCTTACATTTATATTTTGTCAGTTCACAAACACAAATCTAGTAAATCAAGTTTCTATTGAATAATATTGTGCTTTATATTTTTGTATAATCTTGGCATAGCTGATGCTGCATTCTATTAATCTCAGAGGTCAGATGAGGTCACATTGGTGTCCTTTACCGGTATGTTGTGGTGACTCTAACCAAAATGTGTCTTACTGCAGGTATATGCATGAAGGCCTCTGAAGAGCCACAACAATCATGCGCAACAGCTAGAAAAAGCAATTGGCTGCTAGTGGTGTTCTAAACTAAAAGTCAGTCCTAGAAGATCTAACTATAATCTTTTCAGATAGCTAGCATAGCACACCATGCAAATTGAACACAGAAAGAAACCCACTAGAACAGCAACACTTTCCAAAACTTGTTACAGGGTCCAAATCAAAGCCACATACTTAGTATTTAGACATCAAACAGCAACCCAAATAGTCAGTTGAGGGAATTAGACTTGTTATTTATACCTGATCGCAGAAGTGTGTCCTTACTTAAGGATGCGTATTTGGCTCGAATTCCCATCGACTCCGTGAGACTTTCATCCACAGCTAGAACAGTCTATGGAAAAACAGAACGCATACACATACACATCAGGATGCCTCAAGCTATCAGGAAAATGACTAGGGGTGGGTATTAGACTGTGAAAAAGGCACCAGTTCATCATGATTCATCTGTACGCAGGGAGAAGCTGCAACTTGTATAAACAGCAGACTGACCCTGCCGTTGATTGTGTCAGGTAAACGGGCGACCGGCGCCCGCTGTTCCCTCTTCTCTTCCAGCTGCCAGGCGATGACTGTGATTTTTCCCACACTCATGTTCTCTGCAGAGCTGAAGGACAAAAAAACAAAAGAACGGCAACTTTCTTAAGATGTCTGTGAATTCACGAAGGGCTGCAAGTTACTGGCTACATAATTACTGCGGTGTCAATAACGTGAAGCACCAAGCTACCACAGAAGCATGTATTTTTTAACCTGTGGTCATCTCCACAATGTACCTGAAGTATCTTTACTCTGACTGAGTGAATGTTTTTCATTTTAGAAAACATATCAGTTGTTAATATACTGCTACAGAAGCAGCACTTAATATACCCTGTATCGTGTGCAAACACAAGCAGTCTCGGGACAGATGTGCATTTGTGACCTGCTATCCTGCTGGTGTGGGTTTTCTTCCTTTCAGTGACAAGCAAAGACCACCTGTGTGCTAATATTTCTTCCTTGTGGAGATGATCCATCTTGCTAATAGTGAAACACTATTAGCTAGGAGCAAGTCAGGGAGTGAGGTAGGGGTTGCTTTGCATCTAAAAAGTATCAAATATGTATTCAAAGTAGCTTCTAAAAGGAGTTGTGAAAGACTGAATAGGACTGTACCTGAGCGGCAGTTGTAGTGTGTGGTTCTTGTCCTGCAGTAGTTCTTTCACAGGGAACATTGCAGAGCCTAATAAATACATCTACACAGAAAAAATACAAAAAAATGATAGAGGGTAACAGAAATAGCAAGGATAAACAAAGAGAAAATGAAAGACATCTTTATATGTAGAAGTGTAACTCACCGTGCCTTGGGAGCGGTCTTTTACATCATACACAGACAGTTTGATCTGTGTCTGCTGGTTGATAAGAGAGTCTTGGAAGAAGGCTACGCTGCTCAGGAACATGGGATTTGCCGTGCCCTGAAAAACAGTGACCACAACATTGTGAGATGAGCAAGTCTTACCATATAATTACCATATAATTCATTCCTATTTAACAAATTGAATTTAGATTTGTAGGGATGTAATCATATTGTATTGTGCTGAACTGTTTTGTAATAGATCACACTATAATGCAGCATTGTTATTAGTATGTTAGCTTGTGCCTTAGCTTTTGGCTAACATATTAGACTGTTAGGATGTTTGTTAGATCAGGTTTATCTGCTTTTGTTGGAGTGACTGTCTCTACTGTCCAGTAAAGGCTTCCTACTAGGTTTTGGAGAACTGCTTTTGCTAAGGATTTGATCGTTAGTGCATTAGTGAGGTCAGGATGTTGGATGATCACCACCCCACCCCATCCCAAAAGTATTGGAGGGAGCACCGTACATCATTCCAGAGAACACTGTTCCACTGAGAACACTGTTTACCTCCCAGTAAGTTGGTGCCAGTAAGTTCTGGGAATATTTCTACACAGGGACTAGACAAGATGTGTGTGAGCAATGGGTGCAACTTCAAGTAGCATTCTTTAAAGGGGTGTTCACAAACATTTGGACATATAGTGAATCTTCTCCATAGTACAAGTGCAGCAAACATGTTATCAATCTAAAAGCTACGTAATCAAGTTACAAACAAAAAAACATGTAAAGCAGCATTCAAGCTGAACATGGAACCACAATGTCATCTACGTAACGTCCTGCATTCTGCCACAAGCCAAACCACGTTCTACACCACATGAAATTGTCTGTGTAAAACTCATTGTTGAGAGGGATGAGGGATGTTTTTGGGCCCGTTTTGGTGACAGTCTGTGTGCAGTGTCTTATGGCATGTTACCCTAGTATCTTCCACTCCAAACTAATGAAGCAATCTTTAGATCTAAAATATGTCTTGGCTGATCCAGTGCATCCGGGGTCAGTGATAAATCATGTTCATTAGATTTCTTGCCTTTAAGCCTTATTTAACGCTTCTGAGTTTATGTTTGTCAACATGTCTCTAGTTTGCACTGATACTGCCATGGGGAATGAAGCCAATATAGGACATTTACATTACCTCAATGATCTCCGTTTGTGCGTGCTTGGTCCAGAAGGCCTGAGGAGGGGTGGTGCAGCTCACAGATACAAAACTGTTGGGCTTACGGTCCAAATTCGGAGTAGTCAGCTCATTGCAGGCTGCACGCACACACACACGCACGCGCACACACACACACACACACAAGGTCAGGACAGGGTGAATATTTTCCATAAAGTGTCCAGTATACACAAAACAGACATGGCTGTTAATAACCCTATGGAGAGGCTCCAGTGGAGCTGGTCCCTAGTGGAGATAGGATCAGACTCTATTTAGCTTTCCAGACAGAATTTGGAGAAGGAGAGACCAAACACAGAAGCTTTTAGCCTAGTGCTGCCACTGGCCTCCCATATACACACACACGCACACACACACTTGTCCGCAGTGGGACACAGTCCCACAGCCGATTCACGGAAATATTCTCCCTCCTGCACAGCCTCACTGCCGCTGTGGAACAGAAACATTTCGGGACACAAACGTATCCATTAAGGCCTCAAGGTGATTTTAGAGCGCCACACAGTGCTTACAGCAGATGGACAGAAGCCAGTGCTCTCAGCTAATGGCTAAACTAATGTCCGACTGGCTGTGACCTCCACGCAGCGCCAGAAAAAGCAACGCAGGGTGTAATTTGATGAAATATAGCACTGACCGAGGCTGAACTCCAGCACAGGCTCGTCCGGATCCTGACTGTTCCCTATAAGGAAGAAAACATATAAGCTCATTACACATTCCAGAACAAGGGGGGAAAAAGGAAGATTTTCATGAAAACGTTCCAGAAGAAACACGCCTTTTTATTAAAGGACAAGAATACATTTCTGGGGCAGATTCACAAAATCTTTCCTAAGAAAGAAAAGAGGGGGGGAGGGGGATAAAAACACTATAAAATAAACACTAATAAGTATATGAAAATGTTCTGAAATGCAGCTCTCCAAAAAATCCTAAGAGGTTCTTAAAGATTTTATCAAGACACCAGTCAATGTTTTCTTGTTTAGGGCATTTGTAAAATAAGTTGTGAAATAATACAGCATAGAAGCCTATCATAAACGATGCCAAATGTTGTTAATTTTCCAATATTGAGCTAAACAAGTGAATTTTCCATGTAGACAGTACTTTTAAATTCAGTAATATCAGACTAGGGTTGGGCGGCATCACTGAAGTATTTTAAAATGAGGACGGTATTGCAAAATTACGACGTGTCTGATGTGACAGATTTCAGATGCCTTTGTCATGCAGGAACTGCTGACACACTTCAGCCACATGAGCCTAGCATTGGCATGCATCAGAAGAAACCCAGGGCCACTACACCAGCATATGGTCTCACAATGGGTCTAAGGATCTCATCCCAGTACCTAATGGCAGTCAGGGTACCAAACCGGTCATGCTGGAGGAGGTTGCAGGCAGCAGAATGTTCTCCATGGCGTCTCTGTGTGCTGAACCTGCTCTCATCCACAAAGAGCACAGTGCGCCAATGGCGAATCTGTCAATCTTGGTGTTCTCTGGCAAATGGCAATCACCTTTGGTGATCATGTTTGGTTGTAAGCACATGCCCCATTTGTATAGACGTCGGGCCCTCATACCACCCTCATGGAGTCCGTTTCTGACAGTTTGAGCAGAAACATGGATATCAGTGGCCTGCTGGAGGTCAAATTGCAGGGCTCTGGCACTGCTGCTCCTGTTCCTCCTTAAGCAAAGGAGGAGGTAGCGGTCCTGCTGCTGGGTTGTTGCCGTCCAACAGCCCCCTCCATGTCTCCTGGAGTACTGGCCTGTCTCCTGGTATCTTCTCAATGCTCTGCACACTGTGCTGACAGACACACCAAACCTTCTTGTCACAGCTCACATTGATGTGCCATCCTGGATGAGCTGCACTACCTGAGCAACTTCTGTGGGTTGTAAACACCACCTCATGAGAGCACTGACAAAGTGCAAAAGTGACCAAAACATCAGCTAGAAAGGATGAGAACAGAGAAATGGTCTGTGGTCCTCATCTGCAGAACCACTCCTTCATAGGGGTTGTCTTGCTAACTGCCTCTCACTTCTACCTGTTGTCTGTTCCATTTGCACAACAGCAGGTGAAACCAATTCCCAATCAGTGTTGCTTCCTAACTAGACAGGTTGATTTCACAGAAGTGTGATTGACTTGGAGTTACATTGTGTTGTTTAAATGTTCCCTTTTTGAGCAGTGTATATTTGATTTGACTCCAAGTTCCTCATCGTCAATAAATGTGGTGGCCTGACTACTTGGTCATATCAGATATTGTCCTGTGGTAGACATCCAGCTAGAATTAGAATCTAGGCATTAGAAAAAGGCATTGTGGAAAAGCACATATGTTTATTTGGGCTCACAGTAAAAGTTTAGATTGGCACATCCCAGAACACCCCACTTTGAAAAAACCCACTCATCATGTACTGCAAATTTTACTGACCTGCCAGCGCCAGGCTAAGCATCTCTGAAGAAATGTCCAGTGTAGAGGCCCTGTACACCGACCACGGACGTTGCCGCTCCCTTGTAGACATCCTACTGGTGTGAGTGTGTGTTTAAGTCAAAAGAGCAGGAGGGATGGAGCCACACACACCCCCCCACCCAAGCACACACTCCTATGGGGGAGGTAGCCCTGGGGCAGCTTCCTTCTCTGACAGCTGCAATGACAGACAAGAAGGAAAGATTCAAAATTACGAAAGATTAAAAAGGAGGCCAAGAAGGAAGTACAGTTTCTTGTACATTTTCCCAACAAGGAAACCAAAACCAAACCATGGCTTGTGGAGTAAGCTGAATATACTCCTGTATGGAGAACAGACAACAACAGAGCAGATGGCGTTAGCGTGAAGGCCACTGTCCAACACACCTCCTCCCATCTACTCTGAGCCATCCTGAGAGAGTCATTGGTCCACTTTTGGACACAGTGAAAACATCTTGGTGAAAAGCTGACAATTCAGTATCATAGGGAACATAGTATCATAGGGGAACGTAGTAATAAAGTCAGGCTCCTGCAGATGGCTTTGCATGAGGATGATGCGATGCGGGGTATGTGATGGGATTTATAGCTTGAGAATTGAGATTGAGGTGGTAGACCCAATGACCATATGCTTAAATACACCTGCAAATTTAGCTACTTCCTTCACACTACGATCTTTGTTTCCCATCAAACGAGACATTCACTGCACTGTGCCACCTCTTCTTAATCTATGAATCCCGTCACACTTCCTGCAGGTACAGAGGGGCCAAAAAATATTTAGTCAGCCACTGATCACGTTCTTCTACTTAGAAAGATGATAGAGGTCTGTAATTTTCATCATAGGTACACTTCAACTATGAGAGACAAAATGAGAAAAAAAAAAAAAAAAAACATGGTGGAAAATAAGTATTTGGTCAATAACAAAAGTTAAACTCAATAATTTGTAACATAACCTTTAGCTGGTATTTTGTCCCATTCCTCCATGCAGGTCTCCTTTAGAGCTGTGATGTTTTGGGGCTGGCGCTGGGCAACACAGACTTTCAACTCCCTCCACAAATTTTCTATGGGGCTGAGGTCTAGGCCACTCCAGGACCTTAAAATGCTTTTACAGAGACACTCCTTCGTTGCCCGAGCTGTGTGTTTGGGATCGTTGTCATGCTGGAAGACCCAGCCCCAGCTTTAATGCGCTCACTTATAGAAGGAGGTTTTGGCGTAAAATATCATGATACATGGCCCCATTCATTCTTCCCTTAACACGGATCAGTCGTCCTGTCCCCTTTGCAGAAAAACAGCCCAAAGCATGTTTACACCCCCATGCTTCACAGTAGGTATGGTGTTCTCGGGATGCAACTCAGCTTTCTTCTTCCTCCAAACACGACGAGTTGAGTTTTTACCAAAAAGTTCTATTTTGGTTTAATCTGACCACATGGTATTCACCCAATCCTCTTCTGGATCATCCATATGCTCTTTGGCAAACTTCAGATGGGCCTGGCTTAAGCAGGGGGACACGCCTGGCACTGCCGGATTTGAGTCCCTCTCGGTGAAGTGTGTTACTGATGGTAGACTTTGTTACTTTGGTCCCAGCTCTCTGCAGGTCATTTATCAGGTCCCTCCATGTAGTTCTGGGATTTCTGTTCACCGTTCTCATAATCGTTTTGACCCCACGGGATGAGATCTTGCGTGGGGCCCCAGATCAAGAGAGATTATCAATGGTCTTGTATGTCTTCCATTTTCTTACAATTGCTCCTACAGTTGATTTATTCCCACCAACCTGGTTGCCTATTGTAGATTTACTCTTTCCAGCCTGGTGCAAGTCTACAATTTTCTTCCTGGTGTCCTGGTGTATGATGAAAATGACAGAACCCTCTCATCTTTCTAAGTAGGAGAACTTGCACAATCAGTGGCTGACTAAATACTTTTTGACCCCACTGTATTTACAGTTTGATCATTCTTGTGCAATGGCATCTGTAGGAGCCAGAAGTTACTACCACTCCAAACACGCAAGAGCTTACTAGGTGACACACATTTCAGTTAAAACCCAACCCTACTTTGAACTCAGCCAGAGATAACACTCCAATCCTGTAAATCAACGGTATGCAAGTTCAAGCACAAAACCTGTTGCGTATCTCAATTTTTGCTGCGTTTCACTTTCTGACATAAAATAAATCAGGCAATTTCTTTCTTGCATTGTGTCAAAATTCCATAAAGAATGGACCAATAGAAATGCTCCAAAATGACCTGAAATAAAACCTCCTTACATCGAATTTCATTGAAAGCTAAGAAGGTTTTTCCTTCTCCTGTAAAGTTCCCTTTTTAGAGAGGGCTTGTATGTGAGTGTGTCTGTGAAAGGCCTTTCCAGAATCATTTGTGAGCCAGTGGGCATATTTATGTGACATGTATTTCCGTCTTTATGCAGAGAGGATGATGAATGTAGCGCTGTCAACCCACAGCATCCCCTCTGAGTCAGACATGCAGCGGAGAAGTGAAAAAATGCAACAAAAAAAGAAAAGGCGAGAAAAAAAGAGCATTAAGGGTAGCACACCATGTACATATGGGTGTAGGGTAGTGTGTGTCTCAGAGACAGAAGAGAAAGACAGACAGAACAGAAAGACAGACAGAAGAGAAAGAGAGAGACAGAAGAGAAAGAGAGAGAGAGGGGGGGGGGGGGGAGAGAGAGAGAGAGAAAGAGAGAGAGAGAGAGAGAGAGAGAGAGAGAGATTTCCTGCATGGCCAGCAATGTGTCCGTGGTGGCAGAAGAGAAGAGAGCACACACCCTTCTTCTTTCACTATCTATCTCCTTACAATCTACATATTCCTCTTTCATTTCCTTCTGCATTCATCTACTCCAACATCACTTTTCAACCCTTTTGAAAGGCTGGAGCGAGTTTTTGTTTCCACCCTGCCTTTGTACTAGATGTGGAGGCATCATGAGGTTAAACCCTCAAATAACAAAAACAGAGTCTGAGCACTCAGAACTTTTCGGGTCCACGGATCAGCGGTATGTCTGAAGGAGAAAGAATGAAGCATACACCCTGCCTACAGTGAAGCATGGCGCTGCTTTGCTTATTTTTGCACTGGAAACCTGCAGTGTGTACAGGGCAAGATAGATTCAATCAAGTGTCAGGAAATCCTAGGAGAAAACATCATGCCTTCTGTGAGGAAGCTGAAGCTTGGGTATCATTGGACCTTGCAACAGGACAATTGTTCCAAGCATACCTCAAAGTCCACCAAGGCTTGGTTTCAGAAGAAGTCCTGGAAGATTCTGGAGTGTCAGTCACAGTCGCATATTAGTGAACTGGAGGCCGCTGCCCACGAGAAATACTTATTAGGAGTTCTGCCAAAAACTAGTGTCTGGCTATGCATCACATTTGCAGCAGGTGGTAACAGCAAAAGGCTGCTCTACTATATACTAAAGATGCATGTCATGGAACAGTTGAATACTTCTGAGACTGCGGTCATCATTAAAAGTGGGATTTTGTGAGGAATGTGGAGAAAACACTTAATATATTAGGTGTGTTAAACTACTTAAATTGTTCTTCCTATGAGACAGTTTGTTAAATTCACCTTAAAAGATTCACAAGCCACATTCACATCTGATTTGTGTGTTTGTGACTATAGGTCAGTGTTATAAACCCCACAGCAAGCAACCTGAACTTCACCAAAAAGTGGGGGGATGGGCTCCTAAGTGTTGGTGTCCAAGTTCGGTCACCAGTGATGCCACAGTCATCTGTGGCCAAGAGCCCCAAAGAGCATAACTAGCCTTGCCCTCACTGGGTTAGCACACGTTTAGTTGCCCAGTGACACTGCGTTACTCAGAGGAAGCACACACTACCCTTCAGGGTAGTGGACTTTTCTGCCAGCCATGGTTTAAAACAAAAACACAGAGAGCACATAAGCAACAGCAACACCACCACAACTAACTATAGAGTACACTCTTCACTCATAAGCATAGTGGCATCCTTTTGGTGGTAGATAGATACATTTCGCCACAGAATTGTAGTAGTGTTCTCTTCCAAGCATACTTTTGCCTTCGCCATCCTCTAGCCCCTTATCACAGAGAGTGACTTTTTTGGCTTTTTTGGGAAGTGCTTTTGGCTGACTCTCAACACTTGATTCACTTGATCTCAGTTCCACACTCAGAGACACTCACACTACCATACCTCTTCCATGACAGTGACTGCTGTGCTACAGAGGGTCCTCCACCCAAATAACATCTGGCTAACTGCGGCCGTATGGTCAGAACTGACAAATTATGCATGTCAGCTGATGGCCTACTGCCGGCGATTGAAGAGTAATACAGTGAAGGTGTAAAGTTTGCGTTTTTAATAAAGTGGCCAGGTAAGCGTTTCTGAAGTGAGTGCACTTTTTTGGGCTACATGAGTTTAGTTTTAGCGTGTCGCGTCACAGAAAATGGGTTCAAACTGGGTTCAATGCTGCTGGCTTGTCAGCCGAAGCCCTTGGTGGACACTGAGCTGCTGTGACAAGTTTGGTCTGACTTGGGAAATCCAGCCATGGTTTAAAACAAAAACACAGAGAGCACATAAGCAACAGCAACACCACCACAACTAACTATAGAGTACACTCTTCACTCATAAGCATAGTGGCATCCTTTTGGTGGTAGATAGATACATTTCCAAAATGTTCTATACTGAATCCACCACAAAGGGTTTCCACCAATTCAAAGAACACTGTAACCAAGCAAAGGACCATTTAAGCATCCAAATGGCATTATGAGTTGTCATGGTTCAACACTGAACCCTTGCTTTCACTTAAGAAACCCTGAAGTACCTATTTTACATCAAGTGTACAAGGCTGGAGTTAGCATCTTAATTGCCAGCTTTCTGTTTGTTCCACATTATAAAATACTGGCACTAGAATGAATGGGGCAGCTACAGAATAAGAAGCCTTTAACCTTCTATAAGAGCTTGTCAAAGCGAAAACTGAATGTTCCTGGGTGGGCAGGGGAAGTAGGCAACAAGAAGTTTTGCTTGGCAAATAAAAACTGAAACTGAACAAAGATGAAGGAGTGTTTCTGCCACTTGCATTGGGGAACTTCTTGACCAAGGGTCTCACTTCACATTTTACTTTTAATAAAATGCACTTTTACTAAATATTTCTCTGCAACGATTCACTCCTTCCACAACCCCTAATTCATTTTTCTTATTACAAAAAATTATAAAGAAATTCAAATCAACTGACTGTTGAAGTTTCTGGAGGGGATACTTTAGTTCATGGGGGGTTTCTTCTCCCATGTAACCCTTCTTCACAAGTAGCTGAAAATCTCGAGCCTTAAACACGTTGAGAGAGTTTACATCCGTCTGCTCCATTGCTCATCTCCATGGAGATGATGTTTTTTGTGTGTACCACAGTTCTCTGACCCGCAGTTTTGTCGTCAGAGATGCATAAACAGAATGTGCTGTAGCCGCATGTTACACAATAACGGGCTGCCATGCCTGCTCATTAGCTCCACAGCCTCTAACAACTCAGTCTGTGGAGCTGGATCAAAACATGCAGCCTACGCTTTTTAGATGGTTGACACTGCGTTGTTATGGAATGGGTATGAGCCTATTACAACTTTTAGTCTGCCTCCTTTTTACAAGTTAACACCGTTGTCTGTGGTCTTAATGCAACGTCTGTGATAGCTTTAGTCAAAACATCAAAAGGATCAAGCACCAACAGCACCCTTCCACACCTTCGGGCACATTCAGGTTTCTTAAAATGAGAACGAGCCCCACCCTCACCACCACCTGTTTTCTTCACTCCACTTCACCACTTGCTATTTAAATTTGTAGACTTTACTTCACTGTTTCTACTAACTACATTACTAGCGATCATTTACTTCACCTTGAGTTCACATCATGCCCTCTTTCCCTCTACAATCAAGTATTGTTGGTTCTCCCTAGTGGCACAAATGTCCAAGTGTAGGCACCATCATCACTAGGAGACTGCATGTTCACGCCCTGGTGATGCAATAGCCATCGGTGGTTGGGATTCCAAAAGAGCAGGATGGTCCTCACTCACAGAACGCCACAGAATTGTAGTAGTGTTCTCTTCCAAGCATACTTTTGCCTTCGCCATCCTCTAGCCCCTTATCACAGAGAGTGACTTTTTTGGCTTTTTTGGGAAGTGCTTTTGGCTGACTCTCAACACTTGATTCACTTGATCTCAGTTCCACACTCAGAGACACTCACACTACCATACCTCTTCCATGACAGTGCCACTGCTGTGCTACAGAGGGTCCTCCACCCAAATAACATCTGGCTAACTGCGGCCGTATGGTCAGAACTGACAAATTATGCATGTCAGCTGATGGCCTACTGCCGGCGATTGAAGAGTAATACAGTGAAGGTGTAAAGTTTGCGTTTTTAATAAAGTGGCCAGGTAAGCGTTTCTGAAGTGAGTGCACTTTTTTGGGCTACATGAGTTTAGTTTTAGCGTGTCGCGTCACAGAAAATGGGTTCAAACTGGGTTCAATGCTGCTGGCTTGTCAGCCGAAGCCCTTGGTGGACACTGAGCTGCTGTGACAAGTTTGGTCTGACTTGGGAAATCCTGCTGCGGGGGTCCTGTACAGCGATAAGCTGCCAGACTGACCTTCAACTAATGCCCACGTGCTTCCTCTTGGGCATGGGCATTTAAATTTTAGTATTTAACCTTCTATAATGTTTTGCATAGTATAATTCATACTGTCATAAAAACACATAGGGAGCTTGTAGATGAGGTCAGCTGTATGATTGATTACCCTAACTTTTTTTTTTACCCATTTTAACCCACATACTTCTGACCCACAGGATCAGCACTGTTACCAACTAATAAAGGGGTTCTCACAGCTGCATAGAGTTGTGTCATTCCAGCACAGACTTGTGAAACCACTTGCCACACACACACACACACACACACACACACACACACACACACACACACACACACACACAAAAAAAGCATGTACGTTGCCCAGTGGCCGACAGCTACACATGCACACACACAACATGTACGATTTCGGCTGTCAAGCCAAAACTCTTAACCTTGCACTCCCAAGAGTCTTTATTCTCTAAACAGTTAGCTGGACCGGAGCCTGTACTGTGTCAAGTGGCCCTTTTGGCCTGATCACTGAACTAACATTAACTTAGCTAGCCGGTTACAGCTCCAAAAAACGCAGAACAGGTTAGTCTGCAGCTTTAAGCAATCAAACACAGGTGACATGACTTTTATACCTCAGATTTGAGTCATTATCATCTAAACCTTTCAGAAAATCTAAATTCTGAGGATTTCTGGGGCTTAATGTGTTAGAGCACTGGAATACCCTCTAAAACTGTGGAAACAATTCTTTGTAGAATCATAAAATAATAGTTACCAAACTGTGTCATTCAAAATTGCTGAACCAGACAAACATGGATATGAATACACTCCAAACTGACAGAGGTTTGGTAAATTACCAGGTTTTGCATTGGAGTACCATGGCCTGTTTAAGACTTACTGCTGCAGTCACACCAATAAGATACTTGACTTTTACTCACATCAAGGTGATCCATCAAACTCTCCTGAGCAGTATCTGGAACATGCTTGGCAGAACCATCACCGACACAAAGATGCAGAGGCAGTCTGCCTAATGTCAAGACCTACTGCTGCTCAGCATTCTGAAGATCTCTGCACTCAGTCTCTCATGCTCTACACGGATTCATGTTTTTTTTTGTTTACTCTAACAAGTAGTTTTCTAATCTTATAACAAATCAGATGTAATAAACTTTAAAGAACAGCATTTACTGTTTGAGTAACTGCACATTTGAAACGTTTCAGAGCTATGAAAAAAAAAAACTGCCACAATGCCAAAGGTATTTGCTGTGCAAGTAGGGACACATAATCTTGCTAAACTCAACCAAACAGCTTTTAATTGGTGTTTAAATTCACATTTCAGGGCAGTGGAAAAAATGTCTGTGTAAAAAAGGTGAACATCAGTGTGTGTTAGTCTTTAAACAAGCTGTTGAAACTTAAAAAAACACAAAAAAAACACATGGAAACAAAAAGCTGTAAAAGTTTCATTAAATGTCTGTTAGGAATTATCCACGACTGTTCTGAAACCAAACGTTTAAACAAGTAAAAGCCAAAGTACACAAAAAAAGGTAGGGCGTCAGTAAGCTTCATGGTATCGGTGCTTTCTGGTGCCGATAGCAATACTGTGTGGAAGTGCCAATATTGGCACTGATACCAATAACTGAAGGACGAATGTGAAGATTTCAGCAGGAAAACAATTGAAGCTCAAGGCCAAAAAACACATAAAAGGTCAAATGTTCTACAAGGTCCAAATCTCAGTCCATTCCAGACTCTATTGCAATAATGGTCCACAAGCATCACACAACCAACCTGTATCTGGAACAAATTAAGCAGGAGGAATGGGTGAGCATTAACCCCCCCTACAGACTTAAAACAGAAAGTGGTTCTACCAAGTATCAGTCTTGAATGGGTAAAAAGCTATACCTCTCCTAATTTTATTCTAAAAATTATTCTAAATGCTTACTTTCATTTTCTGACTTGGTGTCATTTAAAACCCAATAACACTGATTAAGGCAATTTTTCAACACCTTAGTTGGTACACCGTTTTACCTATACTGAGGTCCTCAGTGTAAATTAAGCCTGTATAGTGCACTTGGGAGGAAGTTTAAGACAGCTATTATACAGGGTCACTCCGAACAGATGTAGGCTATTAAAACAAAACTGCTTCGAATGGCCCTTCTAAACAGACAGCCCAAAAGGGAATAACTGATGTACAATTTCTCCACAGAGCTGCAACAACTAATCAACACTATTGCTGCTAACACTGCTAACAAATGATTGTCAGCAAATGTACATTATTTTGTTATCGAATAATCACTGCAAATCAATACAAAATTACTCTGACTAATCACCTTCATCCCACGAGGCAACATTTCCGCCCTGATGGAAGTGGTCTTCCAGGATGCCCGTGCTCCAGTCACCCACAGGGTCACTGAATCATTCGAGGAGTATGAAAACAACAAAAATCATATGATATGGCCTTCACAGTCACAAGATCTCTGCTGAACACTTATAGGAGTCCTGTATGTATATGCATGTATGTATGTGAGTTTCCAAGCAGATGCCACCTGCCATTAGGGAAAAAAAGACCATTCAGAAAGCCTCCACTGGATACTAAACCCTTTCCAAAAAAATGCTAAAAGAAAACATGGTCTTGGTGGTAAAACACTTTATACTCGACCCGAGAGAGTATTATAAGGTTAAAAAACAAAAACAAAAACAAACAAACAGAAAACATCAATGAGACACCTTGTTGTAGGGCTGTATTGTGGAATATTGGGACAGACAGCAGCATGTATTTATGATTAAAACAAATTCTTATAGCCTATTTGTTTATTTCAGTTTTAACATAAAAATGCTTTTTCTACAGGATCAACCTGCATCTTTACTCTTCTCTAAATATAAAAACCCTCACAAATTAAACTAAAATAATAAAAGAATTGAATCAAGATTTGACTCATTTTTAGATGAAAAGAAAAATGGCAGGTTTGGCAGAAATTTGCCCTGTGCATTCGCTCTGAAATAATGTCGTTTCTACAGGTTTATTAGGCGACTGTTTTATAAATTAATCTTAGACATAAACAAATAAATGATCAAACTAAAAACTGAAGGAACATTTGTGATTTTGATTCTGAAATATTTAAGATGAAAAAGCAAATGTCTTCTTCTTCCTGCACAACAAACAGCTAATAGGTCTACAACCAAACCAAATTTTGGTTTTTATTTTGCATTAGCCTGCAAAGACAATTACTATCTGCCCAGATAATTGGAGAATGGCCGCCCATGGCAACTTACCCCTTTCTAATGGTTTGACGTGTCCGATGTTGTTGAATGAAAAGAGAATCCTGGCAGACAGAGCTAGTGTTTACGTTTGTTAGGTTTGTCTTTCAAAAATGCCTCCACACTTTAGACCTTTTACCTATTCCTAATAAAAAGATACACCTTCTCAACTGCTCGACTTGAAGAATCACAGTGAGCTGAACTCTGAACTCTGTTGATTGTGTTGATCTGATGTTTTGTTATTTTTTATATATCCTGAAACAATTACTGGAGATTTACATTTACATTTAAGGCATTTAGTAGATTCTCTTATCCAGAGCGACTTACAAAAGTGCTTCACTGTTTACTCAGAAAATACCCTTAGCTACTTTGTATGGGCTAGGACCCAAAAGATCCCTCTAAGCATAGATCCTACTAAACACAAAAGTCAGTATGAAGACCACAATACACAACATTCACTACACTTCACCAAAGTACTCTTGGAAGAGATGGGTCTTCAGTCTGCGTTGGAAGACAGCGAGCGACTCTGCTCTCTTGCCTGTGGTGACAAAACTGGTAGGGAATATCAACAATTTACAGAACATTTGATAGATACAAATAGTAAAAATAAGGTCTGACTAAAAAACCTTTAAGCTCAATAATCTACATATTTGTTTTACTTTACTCCACTTATGTCATGTGGCCTAATGTACCAACAACAGTAGTACCGTCTTTTACTACACCCTTATAAAGTGGGGTTCTTCAAGGGTTCTTTAGTAAAGGCAATGGCTGATTAGAAGTAGATAAATGAACTATAAGAACCATCTGAATCATAAAAACCGTTCATTGCTCCCAGCACTAGGAGGATGGTTTTCCATGATATAGCCCCTATACAACGGTCACTGTGCAGGTTGGTATGTAGCTAGAAGGAAGGCTGACTATTTTTGCCATAACTGAAACAAAACTCTGAGGATTAATGAGGGAAAACTAGAAATACTTTGGAGTGCCAAATATAGGGCCTGGAGACCCCTGCAGATTTCCGAGTCTCATGAACTAGAACAAGGAGCTGGGGAGAGCTTTTTCAGCGAATCCCCTAAAGGCCGCCTGACACACTTTTCACGTGACCTGCCAAAAATGGCACACATATTCAAACTGGAGACCATCACTTGGAATAAGAAAAAAGGGGCTAATGTTATTGAATGTACTAAATACACTTGCAAAAATGTGGCTTGAGACATCTCAAAGTAGATGTCTGCAGGGCTGGCACTAAAGGGCTTCAGGGAAGGTGTGCCAAGGTCCTCTGCTTTCTGTGTGTGTGTGTGTAGCAATAAGAGGGATTTTCAGACTCATGTGGTGCCCGTGAAACCACCTAATGCTTGGGAAAACGCTCACCTGTACTAGAACCTGGAACAAATAATATTAGGGATAGGTGTTATGTCAAAAAAGGTCACAACACACATACATATTACGTTTACCTACAAAAACTACTGCTTTTGAGTAATTTAAGTCTAATAAAAGTGGATAAATCCATTAGGCTGCTTTGAGTCAGTCATTTCATGAAACAGTCATGGCTAGATACTGCTACACAACAGAAGATCTTCCCTCTGGGAGTAACCACAGCACTGCTGATATGATAACGGTAACTTGTACTATCATGTATGGGAATTTTCAATGCTATGTTAGCTAATTGTGTTAAGCCAATAGTGGTGTACATTTACATCCCACACAGGCTTTAAGACTACTTATACAGGCTCTACTTAAACATGGATGTCTGGAGAATTTTAAGCGTCTAAGACATTCCAGGGTTACAATCTTAACGTTCTATGTTGCTGTTTTACAGTGAATCCTTTGGTAAAGCCTAACTTGTTATGGGAGTAGCCTGTTAGTCTGTTACTCAGACTGCCAAGCTGAATGTGGGTTTCCTTCCTTTCGGTTCTGAGTTCGGAGTTGTAATAGCTCCCCCTTCAGAAGAATGTTCAGAACGCTGAACTATGGGTGTATGGCTGTATTTTCAGTAAGTATCGATTTTTAAAGACTAGCTTACATGTAGAAATTGATGGCAGACTAGGCTTGGGCGGTATAATGGTAATACTGTATTAAAAATGTTGCTGGAATTTCATTATGAGACTTTGTAGTATATATACTAAGCTAGCTAGGAGTCCAAACTTGGCAGAACCGGTCTCTCATTTAGCCTTTCTGTAACTCCTAGTTTTTAAATCAACACTTGTGTTGATAGCTCAGCAGTTAGTCAACAGCAGCTGCATTAGACTGTCCGATACGTAACCACAATCCCTCCCCACCGTACTACTGTAATACCTTATTCTGAGACGGTTAAACGATGTAAAAACTGTGGATATTGTCAAACCCTATGGCAGACAATGGTCCTTTTTGCCCTGTGTTTAATCAAAAAAAAACTACATTTTCTTTTACTCAAAATTTAAGCAGATGATGGGATTTTGGGAAATTTGGGAATATTTAGTGTGGTGATATATCTCAATATCTTGAATCATAAACCTCTGTATCATGATGCGTATCGTATTACCAATACATGGCTCAGTGGTTAGAACACCAGACTATTGATGAGAGAGCTGTGGGTTCAATATCCAGGCTGAGCAAGCCTGAGCAGTGGCCTGTTGGGCCCTTAGGCAAGGCCCTTCACCTTCTCTGCTCCTTGGGCACCGCAGCGATGGCTGCCCACCGCTCCAGGCACGTGTTCTCACTGTCACTGTGGGTGTTGGATTGCTAGTGTGTATGTGTTCACTGCATGGATGGGTTAAAGGCGGAGGCCAAATTCCATCTGTGTCCAACACTAATGGTTAATATGGCTCTCTTGTTGTCTGTTCTTGTCTTGTCAATAAACAACACATTTATAATGAACTGCAGATTCTCTGATCAGAATTCAAACAGCAACTTCACCTTACTGCGGAGAACACTGCCAGTAAGTGATCAAGATCAAAACACTGTCTCGCAACTTCCTCTAACTCGCTGATCTACTTCATATTCCCACCCCTTTCTGCGCCAAGATGAACCTAGATAATCGCAAGCCAAGCCCACCCCCTTGTTTTAATGTCCAGAGAAGAAAAAAAGTGAGTCTCATTTTCCACAGGCTCCTGGAGGAGGCAGAGAGCAGAGCCTAACGTCCATAAAAGGGCAAACCCACTTTCTCGTTCTGTCTGCCTGCCAAACCTCAAAAACTCACACACATGCTAACAAGGAGAGGCAGCAGAGGGGGTGAGTGACCCGAACCACCCTCAGATCTGACATTTCATCTCTTACCAAACCCTCCCACACCAAAGACTACAGCTACAGCACTAAAACTCAATGAGCTCTCTCCAGCGTAACCCTTCACTCCTTCAGCCCACATACAGCAGCATCACACTCACCCCCCCCCCACCACACAGATACACATCGAATCAATCTAGATGGTAAATATACATTAACTAGACCTCTCATGTAAAACTTTAAAACCTCAAAATGTGACGTTAAATGAATAGCCCCCTGCCCCATATCTTTCGCGATGAGGCTAATGTAGCTGACAAGGCAATGGGAGCTTATTAGCATCAACATCGTCACTAAATTGCCTTATTCCACTACTAATGTGTTCAAGTTACGGTTAGGAGGGTCTCTGAGCTAGCTGACCAATTTCACTTGATGATAGGTGGTGGTGGTTGGAGGTCCAGGTGGAGCAAGATATCATTGTAGGCCCCGATTGCTGGGATGAGAAGGCTAGCTCACGCCACTGCAGCATCACATTTGAAAGCCTCTTCCCAGTTACAGCTACAATCTCTTCAGCTAGCTAACCAAGTTCCTCAAAGCCCTGTAAGAGGTTTCTCATAAGTACCTCAAGGACAGTGTGGCAGCTAGAGCTGGGCGATATTGGAAAAATTGATATCACGATATTTATAAGACATTTTTTGACGATATTTATCAGTATATTTTGTCATGTAGACAAAATGCACCAACAACCATACTGACCACCGTGATTTCTACTCAAAATATACTGCAATTTACACTGATTACACTCTCTGTAATGAAATGTGCAAATGTATATAATGCATACTGCCCAGCTCTAATGGTAGCCTACCTTGGATTCAGTCAGTTTTTGGAGAAGGAACACAGTATGGCAGGGGCGTCCTTATGGTTTAAATCGTATGGATTTTGAGCTGACTTTGAGTTAAACTAACGGATGTGGATTCGGACACTGTAAAGCAACCGGTCTCTATATATGTGGACAAAAGTGCACACAAAATGGCATCATGGCGGTCGTTGCTGCTGGTGGTGTCATCATGATGGTTGCTACTTTTTCCTGATTTCCTCACAGTGCAGCGTGGCCTGAGGACAGTGTGTGATGATTTAGACATGCAGTTTGCACAATACTAATCATATAGTCATGCATAAGAATCAATGCATAATTAATCTGCAGGGCTCCTGATTTCAGACACCAAACATCATGACCACACGGAGTGTAAGAGGAACACTTCCTTTAGCAGGTCTTGATCATTACTGGAAGGAAGCTTCATGCGATAACAGGAAATTTCTTTAAGCCAAAAAAAAAAAAAAAAAAAAAAGTCACTTCCTATTCTGGTGTAACGAAAAATCACACAATCTGCCATGTGACCAAACGTGTGAAAACTACACACTACTTAAAGAAACGAGTGCAAACACTAAAACGATATATAGTTAAACTATACAATTTGTCTTAAAATAATAACGATCATTAGCTTCTCTACGCTACTTCTCGTTTGCAGCTCCAAAGCCTAGCAGAGGACACATCACACATGACTCATCTCTTATTTGGCATGGCAGCGTGGCTCTAAACTCACAGCTGCTGTAGTCACATGGCAGACCACAAACACAATATCTTATTCAACCGTTCTGAACTGCTTTCTATATGCTGTAAAAAACAGACAGGGGATGGAGCTCTGGGCACCTGGTCTCGGTGAGGCATAGTCGAGTATACAGACCCAGCTGTTTCCTTTCCAGTGCTGGGGAAGCGGTTATGTAAGAGCAGGCCGCACTACCTCACATGCTGCTGCGCTTCGCTGTTCTGCCTGGAGAGAAGCAGCATGACTTGGGCTTGTTCCTGTCAGAGCAGCTTGACTTCAGAAGAGGAGCACGTTTCTGTACCAACCTTCCTGAGAGACTACAGAGAATATCTAGAGAAGGCCTAGAACAACAAAGCCTGGTCAAGCAGTTGGGTAGTTTCTCTACTGAGGAACATCCATTACAAGTGGAACTCAAGAAGGGAACTGGAAAAGTGTGAGCAGGAAAAAATCACCCAACAGGTGATTCAAACATCACATCAGAGAAGGCTCTGTTAGTTCCAGCAATGCAAGAGATGTTTACGAGTCACGTTACGCGAGTCCATTTTTATTTTATGCATTTTTAGGGTTCTTAGAGTCACAGGTCCCTAGAAATCGTCATACCGTTCCCCTACCCTATACAGCACCCCTGGATTCATCAGCTACGTAAAACAAGTGATCTTTAACTTAAAAAGTAAAAATGCTTTCTACTTGTTTCAAGCTTTGCCTTTCACAACACCAGTTTTCCGATCATTTTTATTTAGGCTCTATTCTGGAAGTGTATTGAAAGTATATTTATATTTTAGTAATGACTGTAAGGTGTAAGGTTGGAAGTAAGGTAAAGATAATAAAGTAAGAGGTCAATCAAAAGCATTACAGATAACTTTAGAGCGGGAGGCAAAGCATTGCTTATTCATCATTTTTGCGGTACTGGCCTCTGCAATGCTGCCAGTTCAGAAGGCTGCAATGTGCAAATAAATCATCAAACCAATCACAATGTTTTTACTGTGTGCTGTTAACATGCTGACTAATCATACGTTCATGTTAGAGAGAGCCATGAGTGTTGAGTCATAGTGAGTGTTTCTGTGGGTGGTTTGGCCCAAGAACTAGACCCATAGCTTTTCTAATACAAAAATTCAGCTAATTATTTTTGGTCAATACTTTAACTAACTTTTAGGAAAAATCTCCAACCAATTGATTAACCAGTGTTTTCGCTATGGGTGTCCTAAATCATTTGTATACTTTAGGTATTCATGCAATGCACTGGTGCTTGTAAACTGTGCTTGTAAGCTTTGTAAAAGCTTGTAAGCTTTTGCTAAAATGTAAATATATTTATAAATAAAATTTTACCTGGTTATGATAAATCAATCTTAAATTAGTGTAAAAAAGTGCCTTATCACACAATAGATTTGATCGATCATCTAAAATATGCAAGTACTGCGATTCTAATCCAAGCACAGGTAGGTTGGCTACATGCACTGTATATTATTCTAGGCCTGTTTGCATCAGACAAAAATTGTCCACTGTGTTTATGGCTGATTTCAGTTCATTTGTGCCATCACTCTTTACCACTGACTGGATATATTGACATATGTTGAACTTCAGTAACAAACAGACATAAAATTACTGTTAATTGTAAAATATTATTTAATATTGTAATTATATGCTATATAACAGAATAATGAATCATTTACCACACATACATACACGGGCAAACGTATTGAGGCACCTGCTTGTTCAATGTTGCTTCTGAAACCAAAAGTATTAGAAATGAAGTAAATAGTGCAGATGGTTTGGTCACAGGGTCACAGACTAAGTGAACACTGTGTACACTTTTAAATCAGTCATTTAATACATGTTAAACCCTCAGTCCGATCAACTGATGTTGGAAAGACAGAAAGCTGGGGTTGTTCTGTAGCTCACTCGCAAAGGTAGTTTTAGTTTAGCTAGTTCGCATAAAGATACACTCTGAATGAGACTAACTTTGCTCAAATCAGCTAACTTTGACTCAAATCACACACGATTAAGAAGATAGAACTTCATACCTGAGAGCACAACGTCCAGTAAATGGTCTTGGGAGTGTTTTTTGACCGTTTTCAAGCCCATTTAGTAGACGGGTTTGTCAGTTTACCCCCCTTTAATCGCACTCAGCATGTCGCTAAACTCGCAACTACAGTGGTCTTGTGGCGCCAGATATGTCATCATTTTGAAACACCAACATCATATAGAGATACCGTTATAATTCAATTAAATAAACACCGCGGTATAAGGTATTACCATTGTACCGCCCAACCCTAGTTAGGATGTTGGATAATTACCACCCCACTTCACTCCTAACTCCCCAGCTCATCCTAGAACTACTGGATTGAACACAATCATCCAGAGAACACAGTTCTGCTGCTCCACAGCTCAATGCTAGGGGCTTTTAAACCTCTAGCCCACGCCTGGTGTTAGGCATGGCGCCAAAAGGTATTTGTTTTCTCCAGAGAATCCTGTTCTATTCACAGTACTTCTCTATAGGGACTAGACAAGATATGCGTGTGCATTCCCTGTGTCAGCAATGGCTGAATAAATTCATTAGAAGGGGTGTCCACAAACATTTGGACATATAGAGTACTCTGAAAGACACTTCTAAAACGTAAGAACTGGTACATGGAATCCGCTCTGCTGCAGCATCTAGTTATGATACACATTAAGTAATAGTGGAAGCTTGCCCTGTTGGTAATTATGCAACTGTATTACCATCAAGGGCTCAGCTGATGGCCTTGTGGCTACCTCAGAGGCTTGAGCGTCTGGCCTGCAGCTCTATGAAGTGAGGCCTCCTGCACTGATGCTCTAAATAGAGAAAGACTCCAACACGGAGGCTCTCCAGATGGCCTCAGCAGCCATCGGGCAGACACTGATCAATGTGCTGGAGCCACATACACTCCCTAAACCACTCACTGTGTGTGTGTGTGTGTGTGTGTGTGTGTGTGTGTGTGTGTGTGTGTGTTTAAAGGCAATATAAAAGGGAGTACCCCTCCTTTCTAGGGAGCCATTATTCAGACCGGAGCATGCATAATTTCTTTAAAAGGCAACAACAGATGTAACCCTTTCAGATGAAAATGAGCACTGGTCATCCTTCCTCCTGCAGCATGTGTTTTACATCTCTCCCTGTCTTTTGCATACACACAAACACAGGATTGTTTTTATATACTGCAAGGACATGCGCTACTGCACATAGCTTTATCCTTTCCGCGATGTAGCTTTAGTAGAAAAATAAATGTAAATAAATATTTATTTATTTGTAAATAAATTAAAATAAATCATTTACAAAGTCAGGACATTGTGTTGCTCATTAGATTGTAGGCAAAAACATTTCTCTGCTTTTGCTATAATAAAACCTTTTTGTCTGTAAAATGTCAGCAAAACAAACACACACACACACACACACACACACACACACACACGTCCAGTTCAATGGTGCCATTGGAACAGATGGCACTTGATAATGGGGGTATAAATAATCTATACAGTATAATATTGCAGTTTCAATTCTACAACTTTTTGTAAACTCTTTGGCTGTGCTTGGGAAAAGGTCAGCAACAAACTAGTTCAATTTAATCAAGGCATGTTCAGCTGTCTGAATGTTCTCCACAATGCATTTAGCACTCATCACTTTAGTCTGCCTCACTTGAAGACAGAAAACATACACCAGCAGTTTCTCTCCAATCACATACCTGTGTATGGGGTTAGAAATAGTGTATATATGAAGTAAGGGGTTGTGTTTAACTAGGTCTAGCCTAAACAGTGTAGCTTAAATCAGCCTACAGGCTGCAATATTATTTTGTTCAGTTCAGCCGGATGATACCGTTTGACGCTGAAAATTCTGCACCTTACTTCTGAACGCTGTGGTTCCATCCTCCTCTGTTCTACAGAAAAGAAGCCAAAACTGTCTGCCATGCTGTCAAACCTGCAACCAGAATCTGTGCAGGAGAAAGCAGACACTACTGTCTCAGACCGCTTTCATTGAGCTATACTAAGCGGATCTTTCCCCTGAATACCCAGTTTCTTCGGGAATGTGTAACAGAACAGAACAGAAAGGACGCAAAGCGGGTCCTGCAGATGGTCTCAACCAGCCAAAGCTGTCAATCATTTCACAAGTGTAACCCTGCCTACTTACGAGTAATGTTTATATGTTTATATGTGTATATTCTTATAGCACATCAGCACAGGGACGAATTAACTGTTGGAATTAGACACTGGAGATGGGAATGAGATGTTCGGTCATTGAAACTTTTGGGCATGGGCGGAGCTACA
Organism: Salminus brasiliensis; assembly: GCF_030463535.1. Lineage (NCBI taxonomy): Eukaryota > Metazoa > Chordata > Actinopteri > Characiformes > Bryconidae > Salminus > Salminus brasiliensis. The sequence goes on from NC_132884.1 coordinate 8,867,707, forward strand.
CATCATACTGTAACCAAACAGCAGAGGGGCTAGACCTGTGGTCGCTTCACTTTTGAGGGCCGTAGCACAGTCCATGTTTTCTACAGTCATAGGAACAGAGCATTTTTGTGCATTTTAACCCTGTTCATGTTTTTAAAGACTTCCTTTAGGTTATTCAGTCATTTTTTTAGTCTCGGTACAATACACTGCTGTTCTGTAAATCCTAGTATTGTTGTCTAGCCTTACATACAAACAAAATACCAAACCATGAAAAATCGAGTAGTTCATTACTTGCAATGTTTGTGACAGTGACAGCCTTGCACTAGTACAATATTCCAATAAAGACAAACACCACAGTAATGTATTAGTGAATGAGGCTGCCAACATTACATCCATCTCCTTTTGCAAATTGCTCTTGAAAAGCATTTGTTAATATGCAAAGATAAATCCTGATTTAAATTGTCTGCTTCTGAATAGGTAAATGTAGAAGTTCACAGTTCTTCTAACATGTAAAATGTAGAACTCTGCAGTTCTGTTTTGCCTCATTAACAAGACTGACATGAGATGAACAGACGAGCAGATTTTCTAAGATACACCAGTTTTTTGAGGAAGTAATAAACCGCGATGTCATAGCTCAGTACTTAGCAAATTTTGGATCTATAAACCTTGCAACCCAAATCAAACTGGGGATCAGGTATAGTGAAAATATTGCATTGTGGGGCAGCTGTAGCCACCCTAACTACACAACAGCATAAGCCTAGAAACAGTAAAGCAAATTGCAATCACAGTGATTTACATCCCCCAACATGGCTTGCTGAGATCAATTTCCAGATAAGAGCCTTCAGGTTTCATATTGACAAAACCATTTTGTGTGCTTGAAAAAAGGAGCAGGGGGAGCTGTCAGGGTTGGGGGTGGGGGGGGTCCTATTATAGGTGGCCATCGGGAAACTGTGTAGTTTGATCCGTCCGGTAAGCGGAAAATGACCAGCCGGTCTAGAAAAGGGGCAGAGCTTCCTCTGGCAAGAGGCCACTTCACTCAAGAAAGTTGTAGTTCCTCTTTGCTCGCACCAAAGCTGAAACTGCTGTAGGAGTTCCTGCCAAATACCAGGTGGGGATGCAGGGGACTTCAAAGCTTTTTACTGTTTTAGCTCGCAGTCTGAGAATAACAGGAAGTCTTTGTGGTGACACACAGACAGTTAAAATTTCACTTGAAACACAATGCTGCACATTGTTACACCTGCAGAAGCAAGCACAGAAGCGTTCTGCAGAAGGCCTCAGTCTGTACGTTCTGCAGACGTGGCTTCAAGAAATTGGGCGTGAACTGCATGAAGCTTTGGTGAGGTCATAAAATAAAATAAAAAAATTAATTAATTAACTGGAGCTAGAAAACTAATGCCTTAAGCACTTAATGATTCAATAGCATCAAGTAATATATGATACCCTTGTTGCTTGTGTATGTGGAATGTTCTCTCCCAATACTTCTATATATATATATAGTCCCAGTCATGCAAAAGAAATACATTTTTAAAAAAGCCAACCCTCATAAAAATGCAGGTGTAAATCCATACCCAAGACACATTTAAAACAAACTAAATCACTAAACCGCATCAAGAGGTGGTCTGAGATGCATTTGAGCCACATGTTGTAGCTGTGCAAACACATCCATCTCTCCAAGACACATTCAACAACCTAAACCCCTCTTAGTACAACCCAAACATGCAAAAGAAATACATTTTTACTGTGATATACTGTGAAGCCACCAGAATCTTTTTGGTTATACTGCTCAGTCCTACGTTTAGGTATCATTCTCTATATATAATAAAATCTAGATAAAATCTAATTTAAATATTTCTAGTCTGTTTACAGACCATAAAGGCACAAGTGCCTGGCTCTATCAGCTAATTCCCTTTCTAAGCGGTGACAATGAATCTTTGATGGTGAAGGTCAGCAGCAAAGGGCATTTGCTCATCGTTGCCACACAGATGCTGGTAATGTAACAGACTCACATTTCACTGCGGTAGAGGCTAAAATACTAAAGCAAGAAGGAGAGGGGATTCTTTTTTTTTTTTTTTAATTTCTACACTTAAAAGGTATTCATTCAACCATCAGACTGTTAAGAGATGTTAGTTTTTACATATTGGTGGTTATTTGCAACTCATGTAAACATGAAGATGTATCAGTATATTAATAATGCATGCAAAGTAGGTACTGAAACGCCTAGTAAACAAGATCTGCAAATGCCTGACTTACTAATGCTAATAGTAGATGAAGCTTCTGCTACTTTTCAAAACCAACACTGCCCCAAAACACTTCCAGTGTGGACAGTGTCCATTTACTGTATAATAACCAGAGCGTTTTTTTAAAAGCTTTTCGGGGCTCTCTGCAGTGATGCTGAGCAGCTGATCGATACTGTCTTACTGTCCCTGGATCATTATCCGGTGCTGTGCTCTGCTGTACACGGAAACAGCTGGATTGATGGGAACATATTAAGGCTTGAACTGTTAGTCACTGCTGGGAGTTAGAGGAACAGTTCAGTGACGAATCTAATTTACAGAATTTCCGTTTTAGCTTAAATGATACACCAGAGCTTCATGGCTAATAAGTAACAGAAGCTCATGCTCCACCAACCTCTACGTCTAAATCATCACACACTTTACCACAAAACCACTCCTTAACAACTGATAAGTGCAGATACCAAACACGTTGTAAGTACTGGTGTAACAGGGCAGATAAACGCACATACTGTATAAACCATTACACATACACCATTCACATCTTTTAGTGTATGCTGAAGTGTTTAAATGTACAGTTTACTCATTCACTTTTTGCCATTTCCAACTCACCTCACAGGTCAGGGAGAGAAGCATGAGTTTGATTATGAACGCTGAAACATAGAGCACTATATGATCAGTCAGTTTCCGATCCCATTTATGTCTGGTCACTTCATGTGTGTTGAGTATCAGGGTTACATCTGAACAAGGCCAACCCACATTTAAATGCAGGTGCAAACACACCCAAGACACATTTAAAACACTCTCATCACTAAACCGCATCAGGAGATGGTCCGAGATGCATTTGTGCAAACACATCCGTCTCTCCAAGACACATTCAACAACCTAAACCCCTTTCAGTACAACCCAAACACCAGCAATAATTGCTGTGCAACAAGCAAATTTGCATTTTATGTTCCACACAGCAGATGGGTACTTGCATTATACTAGCTAAAAGATGCAGAACCGTCACTGAAAGGTAAAGAAGCATGTGGGCTGAGGCAGCAGAACAATATTACAGCATATTACAGCGATTAAAACAGGACTAAATGGGGCTCCTCAGTGGTGCAGTAGGCTAAGTGCTGTAGCTGGGAGTCCCAGAGAGCGAAATTGGACTTGCTGGGTAGGTAGGGTGGCCCTCCCTCTCCCCTCATCACGCAGTGTGATGCTAGCCAGCACAGGTGTCGGTTAGCTGATGTAACAGAACTAGCGGTTAGTATTCTCCTCCTATTGTGTTCAGCTGTCCAATGATGATGTGTTAGCAGCAACTTGAAAACAATTGGTTGATTAGTTTCACAACTCAAACAAAAGAGTAACTCAAACAAAAGCAGGATAATCTCCTTTTAATACACTTTGTTTTAGGAAGAAACCATGCATGAGCAGGTGTCCAAATAACATAGAGTATATATAATATATACAGAATAATACCATATAGTATAGATAAATTATGACATCTACATATCTCCACTGTCCAAAATAATACAAAAATAATTAAATATAAATACTTATCAGCAATTATGATCAACGAAATCATATGCTAGATATGATCCATACATTTCCAGATATGCCCTCACCCTCGCTAGCAAATGTAAGTGATGATTTATGGTGTAGTTGGCATGCACAGTTTCTGTGACGGATGTTCTCTAAAAAGGAATACAAATGTTTGATGAAGACAGCTGGACGTCGGAAAAGAGCAAGTACCAGTTCTTTTAAGTAAACAAATGGGGACTGTAAAGTTAACTGTCCATTTTCTATCAGTGTCAGGTTTATGACTCAAGTTTAAGTCAAAAGATCAACGACATAAGTGTGTATAAACGCTGGACATACACACACACACAAAGGTCAATGCTAAGTGAGTCAATAGACCATCTAATTGAATGATCTACAATAACCCAGCAAAGGTAACAAAGCTGTCCAGGGCTTAGTGATGGATGCATGTCACATACGCACTGTGGAGCCCTTATTGCAACCAAGATCATTGTGAGAATGAGATTTTTTTGGCTAAATGATCTTATTGGGATAAATATTATTGATGAAATTAATAAGATGAAATTTAGCTGAGAATGTGTTTTTTTTTTTGCTGCAATGAAAAGATGACCAGTTTTTTCTTTTTTTTTTTTAAAGACCACCAGTGTCTTTTAAACATGCTTCTAAAACACATCATATCAACCGTTTCAGGACCCATAAGTTTACTCCAAAAAAAAAAAAAAAAGGTGGTTGCCAGGGTGCTATGGTGTTGTTAAAGTGCTTCTAGGTGGTTGATAAGGTGGTGGTTAAGGTGGATGCTAAGGTAATTCAGGTGGTGGCTGAGGTGTACTAGTTGCATGCTATGGTAGTTGCTATGTTATTTCTGGTGATTGCTAAAGTGTTGGGAAATGTATGCTATAGTGTTGTTAAAGTGCTTCTAGGTGGTTGATATGGTATGGTAGGTGGTAGTTAGGGTGGATGCTAAGGTATTGTGTTATGCTGATACCCTAAAGAAACTGCAGGACGAGCTAGCTGCCAAAAATCTGGCAGAAAAAAGAACAAAAATATATAAACTGGAAAACAACTGTTGCTCATCACCATAATTATTTCAGTCTAAGGAGCTGTTTTCACTTGTTCCACAGGGTCCAGTTTCTAAGATCTATTCTAGGGTACTACATGACTGGAGAGCAGATTCCAATACGTGGAAACTCTCAGCATCAGCACCACCATTACGCAACATCATTTCCCCCAATGTCGAGCCAGGCTGTGGATGCTTTTGCACAGTCACATTTACAAGCACACTCCAAGCCACTTGGGGACAGACTTAAAAAAGTAGGCTGGATGCATGGGCTGACTCCACTCCATCCTGCACGTGGGCTAGACGTCCTTCAGTTTACTCACGCACATCAATAATAAAGAGCAGCGTTGTGTAACGACAGGCCAACTCTGAAGCGCACCATTATAGTCGGGACTCTGGGATACATTACTAGTTGTGCGTTCGTCAAAATCCAGGTAAGAAAGACACTAATATGAGCTAATATGACATAAGCACAGTGTGTTCTTACAACTACAGCTCTAGCTTTCTATTCAATTCTTAATAAGTGGAAAGTCTCCTGAACTAGATGGATAAGCTCATGAATAATGCTTCCATGTGGATAAGACAGCTGCCCTCATGGTAACATCACAATGTAACTGTACAGGGAAAACCTCAGTTTACAGTGACAGACAGACATTTCTGGTTACTGTGAATAGATAAGTTAGTCAAATATGACATTTTACTTGTTTTGTGTTTATTTTTGTTTTGTACAATACTAGAATAAAAATAAGGTTTGAGCACTCCAAGTTGTCATACCTTAATGAGCTTGTTAGAGCTACGGCTTGCTCACATTCATAGGTAGGCCATGTGTCAAAGCTTTCTAAATACTTCAAACCTAGTCCCAACAATCAGCAGCCTCGGGCTCCTCCAAGCAACTGCCTAAAACTATAAAAAACTAACTAAAAATAACTGATACAAAACCTTTGTCGGACTGAAAAAATTACCTTCAGGAAGATACTATAGCATACTTTGTAATGGTGGTGCACTATTCTACTGTGCAGCAACTCCTGCATAAATATAATCTCATTGGAAATAAGCATTTACAAGCTGTGATACTGACCATGCAGGGTCCCTAAACCTTTACTTTGGGCCCGTTGCCTTTTTTCTTATTTTAGTAGCAAAACCTTGCAGAAATTTGGCAGAAATTATGACCAAAGCTGCCTGCGCACTTTTGCCACGCACTGTATTTATGCCGTATTTATGCCCTCCACCTTTATGACTTTGCCTTCATGTTATCGGCCATTTTAAGGATGAAGTCACATTTGGGCCGGAGCAGAGAGCTGTGGTTAAGTACTCTGCCATACCTGAAGGCATATGAAAGTTGAGCCACAAACCCCCAGCAGGCCCTGCAAAGCTCTTCTTGAGAAGCACACCTCTGCAAAGAAACCGAGAGTAGATATCTTTATCTCTTAGACAAGGTGGCAAATTCACATAGGCAGTCTATGCTTGGCCACAGAGAGGACACTAACGAGACACTAACCCAGATGATGATAAATGCAGTGCTAATTGCAGCGGTACTCATAACAGCCAGGGTGAGGTCCAGTGACCAGGTTAAGGTCCAGTGGTGAGCATTTCTGATGGTTACCATGCTCGGAAATGCCAGACTAGGAAGAAGAATAGAACAGGAACCCAGACGCATCTCAAAAAGATTACAAGATGTAAGGATTGATCATTCCAACATACTGGAAACAGTACCGTTTCCATTACTAAACAAACTAGATTACATGTGGCCAACCTGCACTGGAGACTGATTCTTAGGCTTATTCATTCAAAGCCAATCTATGCTTGATCACTTTCGCTTGAGGACTTTATTGAGACAGTAACCAGCAATCGGACAAGGAACACAGTGCTATTTACAGCTAAGCTTAGAGCGGCCTATACTCATAACAGTCAGGGTGAGGTCCAATAATGAGGTTAAGGTCCAGTGCTGAGCGATACTGTGGGTTAATTTCCTCAGAAATGTCAGACTGATATCAGACTTATGTCAAAATGATTATACGATGTAGGGATGGATCTAGATATGGGTCATATTTGCCCAACCAGCACTGGATACTGGTTCTTAGTCTTCGATATTCATTCAATTGTAAAATGAGAGCACAATGACTGTCTTGACTTCTTCATGCCCATGTTTATTAGCATAGGTTTAGAGATACGGTGGGACACCTGGAAGCAAAGTACAGGTTAATATTTAGTGCAACGTTTCGCCAAATCATTACTAAATGACTGCTATTAACATTTCTAGCCAAGCTACTCATTAGGCTAGATGATCCCAACCGACGAAACAATGCACATCGAATACGAGGCAATCATCCAGCAGATTTCCATTTAAACGGATTAGACTAAACAGTCAATTAACAGTTTAAGCCTGATGTGAAGGATCTGCTGTGTGTATGGGATACTTGCACACGGGGAGCCTTGTGTTTTCCTTTCAGCTGAGTGTAACTTGCTGAAATCCCCTACATACACGCTTATGCAACAGCCTGTCAGCCTCCGACCCAGCATGAGCAACTCTCTCGCACCAGCAAACCTGAAAACTGTGGCTGACCTGACCTGTGGCAGCCTTTCCCCACCATTTAAAAAACCTACTCTGTCCATCCTTTGGCCAGATCCATCAATCTTGGTCAGTAGAGCGACATGTTCTCACTGTTTGACCCCTGCACCTTAAATGTGGAGTTCACACAGGACACAAGCTGCTGTTTACAAACCCACGTGAAGGTGCCCATGATGCTGAGAAGCTTGAGGACGTGTGGAAAGAACTGGCAGGTCGTGGGTGGAAGTTCAGCCAGGTTGAGATACCCTGAAATTGATAAGCCTGATAATCTATTCATGAGATCTTCTTCAGAAACTGAAAAGAACAACACAATTTTTTTAGAGCAGGAAACCCATTCACTAGCTACCTTTGAGCCTTGGCTCACTGTATTCTGCCCTCCTGAAGCAAGTCAGCTAGTTCACCATTTTTGATTTCGTAATTAAAACTACTGCTGAAATCTAAAAAAAAAAACATACAAAACTAACCTTACACAGTAGCACTTCACATGTCAACTGTTTATACGAGCACTGCACATGTCAATGTGTCTACCACAGCAAAGTAAACAAGAGCTCACGAAGCTGAAGTTGGCTTCTGGGGGCGAATTATCCGTTCCACCTTAAATAGTGCAGCAGTTCCATTCTGGCGCCTCAGGCGCCAGAATGGAACTGCTGCACTATTTAAGGTGGAACGGATAATTCGCCCCAGAAGCCAACTTCAGCCTCTCCTGCACAGCTCACGGTGAACTACCCGGTTGTATAACGTCCACCGGATGCCTCTACATCTTCCAAACGCATCTACACTTACATCTCCGTCGGCCTTACAGTCCCTCCATGCCTGAAGGCGACATAATCCAGAGACGCTCACTTGTCTGAAGGCATATTCCAGGACCACACTTTCCGCTTCTGCTGCCTCTTGCGCCACTGCATAGACTCGCCCCGCCCTTGCGCGTGACATCACCGGCCTAGGCACCACCCACCCACCGCGCACGTTCCGTCTGCAACCACACGTGCAGTCTAATGTTCGGCAGCACGCTGACATCATATTTTTAATAATCAAATAATATAATAATCCAACATAAACGTATTTTACATCAGATATATTAATACTTCATTAATTAAAAGAAAATCAAGTCAAATAACTGGCCTATTTAATTATTCGAATCAAATTAGTATATATCCTCATATTTGGATGCACATAATGAGCCCAAAAACACGAGAATAACTATTTATTAATAATTATTTCCTTGAATATGTACCTTTTTTATTTTTATTTTAATAAAAATAAGTAGATTATTAGCGTATATGTTGTATACTTTTACATTTGTCTACATATTTTTTTATAAACGCTGTTTATTTAAATTAAAATAAATTATATGAATATATAACTTTTTATTAATCAATAATAATACATGATTTATTTATACATGAAAAAAATATTATTAATATATATATATATATATATATATATATATATATATATATATATATACACACACACATGAACGCCATGGCCGTATTTGAGTTAAATCTATGCTGCCACCACGTGGTCATTTGTTGTAAGTATATAATTAGCAAAATTTCAAATTAACCCAAAATGAATAAAGTTCAGCTAGAAATTACAATTAATCTTGGTCATATCTTGGGTGTCACAGCTAACATAATATTGAACAATTCTAAACCTACACTTGCACAAACAAGCAAAACTAGCATGTTGAGTTTTAGCTGAACTTTGCACAGATAATACAGAATAGCAATGTTAATATAAATTGCAAGTTATGACTGGAGTTATGAAATATGTTTGGGAGGACGACCACGGTTGAAGCCCTTCCTGCTACCTATCTAACTTTCTATTCACATCTTTTTACACCTTCCACTAAAGTAGCATATTGTGGACATATTTGGACATTTTCTCAGGCTAATGAGGGCATCAACACCTCCTTAGACCATAGACCATATTCCGATTTTCCCAAATTCAACGTTGGAATCACTTCTGGACCTCTTTAATAAACTCCAGGTCTCCTTAAGTTGTCATGGAATAATGAGAGGACAGACCACACCGTAAGAGTCCAATTACTTTTAAAAATGGAGGAACTATGTAAAAGTGACTGTAATTCCTAAACGGTTAATAGTATATTTTCGTAGCACATCTTGATTGCTTCATCAAATCCACTGTGGTGGAGCAGAGAGGCAAATATACAAGTAATCCATCACTGTCTACATACTTATGGACCTGGCTGTATAAAGCAGCAGTAGTATTTGGAGGTATGTTTTCAGTCATTGTACTGTTGTAAAATACTTCAGCTTCAGTTGTCATTACATACATTTATTGCCAAAAATATAAGTATCCCTAAAGTTCCCCACAGATCTCTCTGAAGGGTGCATACTCAAAACAGCATCTGACCACATTTATGGCCATAGATGTATGTGATGTATCTTTCCTCAGGTGTTCTATGGGATTTAGGTCTGGACTCATTGCTGACCACTTTGTCTTAACCCATGTCTATGTGCTTTTTAAAGTATACTTTGGTTCATTGTCCTGCTGAAAGACCTAAGACCTCATAGAAACCCAGCGTTCTGACACTGGGCCCTACACTGTCCTCAGATTTCTTATGTCATATACACAGTCAAGGCATCTAGTGCTAGAGGCAGCAAAAATAATCACATTCTTACATCCCAATCTCTGAACCTCCACCATGTAGAGGCCCTTATTTAGTTCCCTGCTACCCACAGAACATTCTCCCAGAGGAACTGTGGCTTCGTAAGGTAAGGTAAGTACTGGTGTCAAGAGTGGGACCTCCTGGATCTTCTACCATAGCCTCCCATTCCCTTTAGATAGAGACGGAGAGTGCAAGCTGATACAGTTGTACCTCATGGCTGCAGGTCAGTTAGCCACCTGCAGAGGCACTGCCAGGGATTCTAGGCCGCATGAAAAGATATTACACTAGGCCCCACAACTCCCCAACCCAAATCCTCCCCTGTCAGTCACAGGCACTTAGAATCGTCTTCTCCACTTCTCCACCCTGGCCACCATTTGAACAAAATACTTCATTGCAATCTTCCATCAGTTTTAATTGTAGGTCAGCTACAGTACCGTGGACTGTTAACTTGTAAATGATGTTGCACACAGTGGACACAGGAGCAGTAAGATATCTGGAGATGGACCTGTAGCCTTGAGATTTCCATACTGTCCACAATCAATTATTTTCTTCTTTCGTTTCTCCACGCTCAGTTCGGTTCACAGACAGATGCTACTGCAACAAATACAAATTAAAGATGCAACATTTGATTGAAATCCAAATATTTTTCTTACAATTTTACAAAGGTGACAGTAATTTTATCCAGTTCATGAAAGGCGTTCTGTGGAATGTGTGAGGAATGATTAGAATTACTTTTTGTAACTGCAACAAATGTCTGAAAGAAGCACAGGGGTGCAAATATTTTTAGCCATGACTGATTTCTTATTTCCTTCGGATGCCTATTCTGTACAGATGAAGTATATGGTATCAGCAGTGCAGAGTAGAAAATTCTCATCACACCGACAACTTCAAGTTTTTGTTGTCATACAGGGGTTCGCTTTGCCTTTCTTGCCAGCATACATGCATTTCTATTAGTCCTGACTTTCACAGTTCCCCCTTATTACCATTTCTTAATATTATATTATAATATAATTTCAGGCAGTGGACAGCACCTTTAAATAAACAGCCTTCCTCTGATCTGCAGCCATCAATTAGCTTGGCTGAGTTAGACCAGATAAGGAAGACAAGGGGACAAAAAAGGAAAACCTACAAAGGAGGCACAGGTGGGAACACTAATGGCAAAACCGGGCTAAGGCGGAGACAAAGAACAAACACAGAGCCGTGTGCAAAGAAGCACATGGGGGAAACCAAAACAAAGTGTCAGAGGGACACAAACAGGACAAAAACAGGACAGTATATTGACTTCATTTCACTTCAAAAGTCAACAAAATCCATAATTTGACCAGGGATGCCCAAAGTTTTGCATGCAACAGCACATATAGCATATTCTGCATTAACTATTTGAAGCATGGATCTGATTTAAAAGTTTTACCTGAACCAATAACCTAAACTAGTTTGCTTTTAAATTCTAACCAGAAAGTATTATTACCATCAAAACAGGTATTTAAGATAATGAGAATGGTAATGGCCCATAAGGCCAGTAACAAGGTGTTGCCCACAGTGTGTCATATCAGAATAATAACCATTCTTAGCTTGGATGACTCTAGCAAGACATCATGGCATGGACTTCTGTGAAGAAATGTGTTCATTATAACTGCTCCTCAGTGGCGTGTCAATTGCTCTGTACCCCTCACTGGAGTCGCCATTCCCCTCTGGCATTAATGGCCTGTAGGGCACCACTGTTATGCTGTTGGGAGGCACTTAATGTGTTTATTTCCAGTATAACTTCACTACGACAGCTCTAGAACATCCTACAGAGTTGTCAGTTTCCAAGATGCTACCATCCTTTGCCCACTGTCACAGTCATATCATAATATTATGTTCACCCTGGTTTAGAATGAACTCAGCCTAGGATATTACACATGCCACGACACAGGGTTTGCTGCATGTATAAATAAGCGAGCAAGTCAAACGGCAATGGTAGTAGGGTACCATGCGAAGGGTGGTAGCATATCGGAAACCGTTAACTTTACAGAGAATGGTTGTCTAGCACATTGAGTGCCTCCCAATGTGCATAACAGTGGTGCCCCATGGACCATTGATGCCAGAGGGGACCAATGACTGGGTTGAATTGTACAGAAATCGATGCCACTGTGGAGCAGTTAACCTCTATAACAAACAACATCTGTCACCTTATACAGTCCATGCCACAACGTCTTGCTAGTGTCATCCGAGCCAATGGTGGTTATTTTCACTATTAGGTGGGTGTTTGATGGTATATGTATATTGGTACTGTCACACAAAAGCCTATTATCTCCAAAACAGCATTTGATGAAAAAACTTAAAACTCTTCTTAACTTAACTTTCATAAGTCAACGCAAATAGATTGTGTGCCTAGTTTTGGAGCATTTCTATGGGTCCATTTATCCATAAATTTTGACACAAAGTAAAGAACTGCCAGATTCGCATTATGTCAAAAAGTAATAGAAACAGAGGTTTTTGCGTGAAAGTGAGGATATATGTCACTGTCAAATGAGAGAGTTTATTCCAAGTAATTTAGAGCATTTCAATTGGTCCATTCATCCAGAATTATGTACATATATTTATAGCCTTTACTGTAAAACTACTCATCATTTAGTTTATAGCTTTAAACACAAAGATAAAGTCACAGAAGAACAGTGGCCCACTGGAAAATATGTACATGTTTACCTTACATTTAACTTAACAAATCTTAATATTCACTATATATATATATATATATATATACATAGTCAATATTAAGATTCGTTAAGTTAAATGTAAGGTAAACATGTACATATTTTCCTTGTGTTAATGGGCTTGTGTTAAAGATTGCAACTATTATAACTGTAACTATATCTTGGAAGCTGGCAACACAGGAAGAGAGATTCTATTTTCACTAATGTTACCTCATCTCCAGCATGCAGCTGCACACATCCATCCAGCCCACACGATCCTTACAGCACTGCGTGAGCCTTACAGCACCCACCAGGAGGAATGCAACCCTTGTCAATCATGCGTGTCAGACACATCCTTCCACTGCCAGTTATTTTTTGAATCACGCCACACCTCTGTTTTAAACCGAGCTGGGTAATGTAGCTGGTACCAAAAATAATAGAGTGGCAGCACTGCTGCTCTCACTCACTCACTCTGTCTCACTCACTTCACCCCTCAGACATCACAACCAGATCCTGGATGGCAGATGGTAATATAGACAGGAGACTACATGTAGATGAAATGATACAGTAGATGAATGAGCTTCGGTTCTTCCACCATGCGCTTGGCAGTGCTGCAGTTCATGGCCGGTTTCTGTGGAGCTCTGGGTTCAGTCTTTCTTTTGCTTTCTCTCGGGACTGACTACTGGCTTTTGGCCTCGGAGTCTTGTGATCCAGAAGACAAAAACACAGTAAGCCTAAAGAAAATCACTACAGAGGTAAAGGAGGAGCATGCTCATGGTATTTTCATTAAAAAGAACAACTGATGAGAGATGAACCAGAGAGCAGTGCTAAACTGACCATTACCATTAACTAGAGATTTCTTTCCAGTATTTTCATTCATGGTGCCTTAAGTGAAAGTTTCTAATCAAATTTACGGAATATTATCCCAACCCTAAGATGCAGCAGATCATCCGATATGTGGTGTCCAAGTTCCTTTTTTTATTTTTAAGCTTTGGTCAAGTAATGGAATCATTCCCCCAACAGTTCTCAAGTAACTTTCAAGTAAATCTTGCTCAGGTGAAGTAGCAGTGCCTTGTGTGCTCAGTCCCCTGACTTTTCACACTGTGCTGCAAAGTATAGCTCAAAATACATCATGAAGAACAAATCACGACGACACTACAGCGGTGGGCCTTGTCGGCAACAGTGATGCGTCAGTGTATAGGGAGGAGATCGCACAGCTTATGTAGAAGCTAGAGGAGAAGCAACAATCTATAGGTTAACACTGATAGAAGAGTCTACTGCTGACTTCAGGACTGCAGTGGACATCATGAACTGTGGAGAGGGTCTCAAGTGGAATGCTTGTTTCTTTTATTGCACATTATAGAGGTTTGGGTCTTTTTTCTTTTCTGGCTGGGTTGGGGTTGAGGGTGGAATGCTGACACTGATCTGTAACTACTGATGTTTTGTGTTTATGAAAAACAACAATGAAACAAAAACAAACAATAAAAAACCTGGAGAGTAAACAGCTCCATTTCACATTCCATGGTCTACAGGTCAAAGTACAAAAATTCTGCACTTAAGTATAAGCAGATAACCTTTAAAGAAGTGCTTCATTTATATTTTTACTTGAGATAAAGTACAAAAAGTCATGGCTTATTTATGTTTGTTGGCTACTTTATTCTCTGTTTAAAATACAGTAAACAAGGCATTTTGGTTGGCCCAGTCTTGCAAGGCCCAATCACAGAGCTGCCACTGTAATCTGTATGATGCACTAATCATCTGCAGACGTTTGCATGATGTTAACTGTTAAATCATAAGCTTCCACTATTCGTAAGCTGACAGTCGTACCAGTTACAATTTGCTTCACCTAGCGTTGTACAGTCCCCCCGACTCCCCCGATCCCCTGAGGTAGCTGGTACAGCCTGTAGTGGGTTAAGCAGTACAATTTAAACAGTGAACACAATGTGTGCATCGGCCATATTCTTATGTAGGTGCTGATCAAAAACAAACAAACAAACAAAATTACAAAATTTAAAAGCATCTGTTAGATTACATTAGAACAAAACAGAGAATATAAGCCTTGGTGATTTCAAAGAAGTTGGATAGTCTTCTAGCTTCTGTGTGTCCTTTGCACTCGCCATAGTCAGACACACATGAGCTTGAGCTAAGCTTAGCATGACATGATGCTAACTTGCTAACGGCTTACAGCTGAAGGTTTCTTGGTGGAACTCAATGGTTGTGAAATTTGGTTCCACATTCTGTTCATCAGTCTTGCCATGTATTCTCTGTAAGATTGCATGCATGTCCGTACAGTTACATCCTAATTAGCCCTGTTGCTCTCATGCAAAACAAAATAAGTGACTTCAGACACCAAATGTCTTGACTGACTGAGTCAGTCTTTAAGCTGCTAAACTGCACTTACTGCAAAATTGAATGTAATTCTCAGGTTCAGTGTAATTCTACACTTGTTACAACTGAATATACTGAGCAGAAACTGATGCTATTTGTTTAGTAGGAATCTCTGTTTGGAATAAGTATTTTAAACCTAATAGCAACTGCTTTTAAATGACAATTTTCTATTTTAATGAAGGAGAACAGTCAACAGGAACAAGACGGTTCTGCAAGCACAGTCCTGTCCTTTCATGAAGGCATTTTCTGGAGATGCTCCTACTGGAAGGAAATGGACAGAGAAGATGACAGCATGTTGGAGTTTTGGATCAGTAGGTTAAATTACCTCCCAAAAAGACAGTGCCAGTGACAGTGCCAATGACTCTGAGTAGCAGTTTGTAAAATAATTGGAAGTACTGGCTGGAGCACCGGCACTTCCACTGCTCCACAGCTTAATGCTGGGGGCTTTACATGCCTCTAGACCCCTTTACACCATGTCTAATGCCCACATCTAGAATTAGACATGGTGCCAATAGGTTTATGTTCATCTGCTTCACAGAGTCCTATTCCATTGACATGTACTTCTCTACAGGGACTAGCTGTGGGTGTGCATATCTGTGTCAGTGCTAGGTGCAACTTAAAGTAGCTGAACGCATTAATTAGAGGGCGTCCACAAACATTTGGACATATGGTATATGTCATATAATTATTCATCTATGGTGATGAAGAAATCCTGCTTGCTTCATTATATTTTGTCCCAACTAGCTGTAACTAGCTAGTAAAAAGATATAGACCTTCCTGCCTTCAAGATGCATCATGGGAAGAATTTTTTTTCTCTCTCTCTAGAGGTGACATGTGCAACAGATTAAGCTCATTTTGTATTTTGGCCAGAGGTTGCCACATATCTGAAATGCCCCTAAAATATGATGTTACTAATAAGAAAATTACCTTTTTAACAGCCAACCAGCCATCAGAGAAGATTTGCACACCAGCCTATCTTTCTCAGGTTCCTCTCTCGGGTATTTTAACCTCAGATTCAACGACAGGTACGTTTTTCCCACCAACAAACAAATAAAACCAGAAACAGAATTTAGTTTAAGTATAATTTTGCATTGAAGCCTGACCCACTGTAGTCATATCTGTTATTCTGTCCAGTGCATAGGACTTTTTGGTGCATTATGTCTGTGCTGGGACTCACCATGGTTATGCTTGGTGTGTTTGTCACCATCTGCGGCATCCCAACGGCCAGCCGTCGTCTTTATGAAGCTGGAGGAGCTCTCTTCATAACTGCTGGTACAGCACTCATTTATTTATTAATTCTTTCAACATATTAATTAAGAGGTGATCAGATTTGCAACTCAGAAGAAAAACAGACAGCAATGATGTCTGCTTGAGTTCAATGGGTTATGGGTTGTAAAAATGAAGAGAACCTTCATGTGCCTATTTCCTTCCTTCCTTCCTTCATGTTGAACTGATGGCAGTACTGCAAAGCTTTGTAACAAGGGATGATGGTCAGAAGGCTTGACCTGACTTAAACCAGTGCTTGTATTAATGGTGAACTTTCAGGGCTGTCTATGAACATTTCTGAGAACTAAGAATAGGCCAACCTGACAGTAAAATAAATTCATGGTATCACTTATAGATGCTCACCTGACTTTCAACTACTATTTAACTTAATGTCTATTAAATGCAACTGAACCTTAAGTTGAATGTAAATGACTGCCTATTGAACGTAACTCTACACCGAACCCTAACCTTAAATCTAACCCTAAACCTAATCCTAAAAGGGTATGGTTAAGGTTAGGGTTGGATGCAGTGTTACATTCAATAAACAATCATTTAAGAGACATAGTTAGTTGAATGTCATGGGAACATGTGCAAGGCATCTACAATTGACCATCCAAATAAAGTTTACCCTCATTATTATTTAATCAAATAATCACATCGGTTAATGTTTATGCACTTAATGCAATCTTAATGCACTTTTTTCACTGGTTTGTTTGGATAAGATAAGATTTTACCTAAATTTGTCTGCTGATTTTCCCTAGTCAGATATAGCCAAGCAATCTCTCTCATTGATTAGGATGTCAGGAGCTGGGCTAAAGGTCTAAACAATCTGAATGTCCGATGAGTTTCAGCCTCAGATGCACCACTCACAAATACCCTGTTTAGTCCTGGTCATTTCCTGTGACTAGTATCTGAATTGTTTCCTGATACGATTTTAGCCACTTGCATTTAGTCAGACTGAGTCCGATCACTGTGTGGGACGGAATATGAAAATTTCCTGTACCAATACAGTAAATGCACAGTTGTCTACTGGTTTAATCACTAGGTATTTTATGACTGTCAGAGACTGTGAAGATCTCCTAAATCCAAGGCATGTATTGGTTTTAATGACAGTAAGGTGAGAAACTAATAGATCACCCCAAGTCCCTGACAACAATCCCATGATCATGAGCCTTTACCTTTGAGAAGTTCAAGAATGTTCTGGCACTCATTTATCCTTGTGGAGGAACCAGTAAGAAAGTACAGCAATTTGGAATAAGCCTCATCGTCACAGTAATCTGCAAGTCGCTCAGATAGCCGATGTTACAAACCCAGCTTTGACTTGTGGCCCAAATACTGAAATAGAATGATGGCAAAGATACAAATTAGACATGGTTGTTAGAACCCATCCATTGTACAGCCCTGAGAGGATCACATCTCAGCTGCCTTTAAACCAACACTACAGAACTGTATCTGGGCCACAAATAAAAATACCTAATCAAAAGCCCTAACAATGCATTTGTGTTTTATTGAAACTTTTCTTCTTCTTTTTTCTCTCTGTGTGTGTTTGTGTGTGTGTAGGCCTTCTTCTCTTGGTGGTGTTGGGGACGTTCGTGGTGTGGGTGCAGGGCTCGTCCTCTCTGGAGCAGTACGTCCTCCAGCGCAGGCTCTCAGCATGCCCTGGCCTCCACCTCAGTGTTCACTACGGCCTTTCCTTCATGCTGGCCCCTGCCGCCTCTTTCTTCTGCCTCCTCTGCGGCCTGCTGATCCTGCTCACGCACAACGCCTCTATAGCTGAGTCCACAGGTCCAGCATGTGAGCCACCTTCAGTGCAGGAGGGATGGCAGGTCAGCACGCTGTAGATCAAAACCACAAACAACAAAAACAACACTTTCCTGAGGAGAAGAAGAATATGGCTGGTTGGCTTCCAGGTCTACTAATACTCTGAAATTAACTGTTGGACTGGAAGAGAAACAGTGCAGAAGAAGACTGTAGATAAGTTAGCATTCCAGACTTTAAAATAAATATTATGCTTTAATGGCGCATTTAAGCTGGCATGGACTCCCCAAATTGGAAACTTCATTTATTCTTCTTCTTCTTTTTTTGTTGTTGTTATATATTTTTATAATTGTATAATGTTCTGGTTATTTTCAGAACTGTATCTGTGTAAAAAAAAACACTAGAAAATGAGCTGCACCTGAAATTACTTAAACATTTTGTATGCTGCTCAGTCAAGTCTCCTCTCCCTCAATCTGACACAGACTGTTTATTTCCATCTGTAGATTAGAACTCCCCCATTAACACAATTGTCTCAGAGTGTCTCAGAGTGCCTCTAATGCGCTGCAGAGTTTAAATATATATGCCACTTTGTCATCAGCCAGAGCCTGAGAGAACACAATTGGCAGTCCTTTCTCCATGTGGGTAGATGGCGCTCTCTCCTTAAAGTGATGTTGGCCAGCAAAGCTGATGGCGTGTAGGTACGCTTTCCCCCTAGTGTGCAGACTGCGTCGTCCTTGTGTCTGGAGCATTGCTAATGCTAAGGGGAGCTACGAACGGGTACCAAATTAGAAGAAAAAAAGGGGGAAATTTGACAAAAATAAATTAATAATTGACTAGAGCTGTGAAATTACACTATATGGGAACTCAGTTCTGAGTTCATGCTTTTTAATTTTTTCTTGGTCATAAAATGGACATAATTTCACAGCTCTACAGTGGCACAACTGTCTAACTGCCAGCTTGTCAAGAGATCATTTTTTAATTTCCATCAACACCACAACCCTCTATGGACTTCATGTGTTAGAGGGCGTTCTAACCTACAAATGGGAATATGCAGATTATACAGATGGAAATAATCAGTAAACAAATTGTATTGTTGACCAAACTGAGATGCAGATGTGAGTTTTAACTAAACATTTGATTTAACTTAAAAAATGCTGTAATCAGTTACTACTATTATATTGTATTATCTTATCTTATACTATTATATTACTATAATAGTATTATTATTATTATATTACTAAATAGTACGTTACATTTTTACTGCGTAGAAATTTCCACAAGGTGGGTCTGCCTCTGGGTAACTGATGGGTAAGATCAAATTTGCAGGACTGTAATCATAGTGGGCAAACAGCCAACAGTTTGCTAGTTAGATAAGCAGATTAGTCACTGGCATGTGTAAAAGCTCAGGCCTGTGCCTTATACACTTGTACCAGTGCCATAAACACTACTGCTTTGTTGAGAATGGACCACCACATGAATAATATGTGGTTGACAAATTGTCTATTGATATGGTGGACTTCAAAAGCAGGTGAATCTCCTATATACTGCAGCAATAAGATGTCCCAAGCTAATGATGACCTCTTACTAATTGTGGTTCTAATGAGGAACCACTGTCTAACTTAATTTAGTTATACAAACCAACCACCAGAGGGCAGTATTGCATTAGATCTTGTGAAATGTGGTGTAAGGAAAGAAATCTCAGCCCCTCGTGTCCTGGAGGGCTCTGTGGTTGTTGAACCAGCTTGGGGAAAAAATATTAATCAAATCTTTTAGCTTATGTAGCCTATAGGATTACAATGAAGGCAAGGCAGGTAATACAACAAACTGAATGCATCAAATTGACACACTCTGAACTATCAGACACTGGCAGTTCCATCTGCTACATCTGCAGTTGCCTCAGTAATAGTTCTACCAGAACTCTGAAGGACTTCTAATAGGTTATTTTCTGAGTATTTGTCCATGATAATGCTAATAGTCCATTAGTTTCACAATTCCTCCACATTAGTCCCAAACTTCAGGTCCATGATCTACGTGTAGGTCCATGTGTCAGCTCCTGGACACCTACTCTGTTATCAGCTTATTTCAGACCAAACAAAGAGATGAATAGTTCCAGACAAACCTCTGATGAAAGATGCTGGATGTACCAAGAAGTTCAACTGCAGTTCTTAAGAGAACTTGAGAAGCTTTGGCATCTGACGGGTTCAACTGTTTTTCGTAGCTACTTTCTCACCTTCTTGAGTTATCACTCCACTAAAGTAATGAGAATTTTGCTAGAGGATGGTTTTAGGCTACTCTACCCACCTGAATGTAATCAGAATCTGTGTACGTTCACACCTTTCTAATTGGGAAAGGCAAATGTGGGCTGATTGGAGTTTGATTGGAGGTCCCAACAGTGTGCATCACCATATCTCCAATGTCTGCACTCCATCCTCCATCTCCTCCTCCTCCTCCTCTTCTCAGCCTGTAACACCACCTGAACCTGTCACATTCACTTTCTCCACCGGCGCCGACTTAAACATCTCTGTCAGTCCCACCCTCGTCGCACCCCTGGAACGAATTGATGTTTTAAGGTAGATTTTAATGAATACGGCGAGTCGTATTCAGTCATATCTCTCAGATTCAATTTTTTTTTCTCTCTCTCTCTTGCATGGTGGGGAATCTGTTGGCAGATTCATTACCGGTTCATGCCCCCCCGCTCCCACTCAGCCACCTCCCCCCCTTTCTTCCCCCTGCTCCGCTGCCACCCACGTTGTTGCTCCCCTCATCACCAGGGTCTTTGTCCCGGAGAGATGGAACTGTCCAGAGCAATTACCTCAGGAGCTTTAACGACACACCGCACAGGCCTTTTAATCTTCTCATAGTTTCTCCAGGAGATACCATTAGAAGAGTTCAGGGACGAAGCTCAAAATATCTGATACTGAGAGCATGAGGCAAAATAAACAATTTTTCGGACCCCTACGGTCTTAAAAATGACCTCCAACAATGCCCCCAAGCAGGCCATGTAATGTCCTCTTTTGGTCGCATAATTTCCAGGCTTAGTTGAGAGGAAATAACAAAGCCAGCTCTATTTAAAGTGACTTTTACGTCTTTTCAGTTATACCATTTTCAGAGATACCATTAGAAGAACCGACGGAGCTCAAAATATCTGTTGCTGAGTGAAGCAGGAGGGAAATGTAACTTTGTTGTGCCCCATGCAGCTTTAAAAAGTCTTCTACAATGCCAGTGAAAAGGTAAAGGAAATGCCAAACCATGGCCTCTGCTGGTCAGATAACATACAGTCGTAGGTGAACGTTTGGGCACCATGTAAGAAGTAGCAGCAGTAGAAGTAACACCAATCAAACATAAAACATAATGTTTTCAGCAAATCCCAATGAATGTCTTTCGGTTCTTGTAGTTGGAATTGGTCCCCATTAATTTTTGCAGAAGGTCTCTAGTTCTACCAGAAGACTCTGGAGACATGAGTGCAGTAAAGCACAAATTTTGCTACTACAGACCATGCTCTGAGATAGAACGGTAGGCTGGCTTGGAGTCTGGGTTGGCTTTCCTGTGGTCTGTATGTGAAGCCGAACCTGCCGTTTGGGTGGTGAGTGATATAAGAAAGGGAGGAGACGGGATGGAGGTGGGTGTGACGTTTCTTGGACATGGAGTTGGACTGAGAATCGAGGTTATATAAAGAGCTTGACGGCCAGGAGAAGAAGTTGGTCCAAATTGGGGTGTGGTCCATCTCCCAAAATTCAGTTATGTCATTCAGTTAGCCAGTTAAAACTCTTTGTTGACAGGTACACTCTTTGGTGTAGGCCCCTTCGTCAGCCTAGGTCTTGCAACATCAAGACTCTCTCAGATACATTGAAGTCACAGGTGATGATCGGCTGAAGAACGGTGATGCTGTGTCCCCTGGTAGAGTTTTCACTGCACAGCGTGTTTAAGGCCGATTTACACACTTTCAGGGGACTGATTGACTTGACATTAGCATTCAGAACTTGCTGGTATTTTGTGGAATTCATTCCTCCATCCACCTACACAATACTGCCAGTGCCACTGGTTGCAACACAACCTCAAAGCATGATAGAGCCACCCCTGTGCTTCACAGTTGGCAAGGTGTTCTTTTCATGCAGTGCAGTTCCATTTTTTCTCCAAATATACCTTTGCTTGTCTGGCTTTTCTAGAGTTTTGTGACAGGGCTTCCTTCTTAAGTATCTTCCATGAAGCTTATGTTTATGCATGCAGCGCTGCATGGTAGAACAACATTAACTAAGCTTAATTTTCTGGCAGGTTCTTAGAGGTCATGTGGGGGCTTTGCTTTGCTTTGAGTTTTTTTGGTCTTCCAGAACTCCTCTTGACCTCCACAGTTCCCCTGAACAGCCATTTCTTAACAGTGGTCTGCACTGTAACAATATTAATAAACGTAAGTTTAAATGCATCTGACTGGTGTAGCACCTCTCAAGGCCAGAGTATATTGGCCCAGCAAGCATTCTAGCATCTGCAGTTGTCCTCAAGAATGTCCAGAAGGATGACACACAGTAATTCTACTATGTATGTTTAAAGGCCAACATTTTCCAACCTATCCTCATCCTTTACAATTAAACAGGCTGTTTTGTTACTGTGCCTTTAAGACTGATATACAGTTCCAGTCAAAAGTTTGGACATACTATGATATTTTTGTTTTCAAAAAAAGAGGACAGTGAAGACACGTGTATCCACCATAGTTGGGATGTCTTGGCTGAAGGATTTCAAGTGAGCTGTAGGGCCGTGGCAGTGTGTAACCATGCAGCTACAGTTTAGTAAGACCAATAAATAGTCTTAATAGCCTATATGACCAAATCATCTCCATTCAGGTCAACATACAACCTAGCTTTACTTAACCCCCAACATCCTAACTATGGTGAATACCCGTTCCCAGTGTACACTTTCTTGAAAACAAAAACATGGTCACCCTAGCATATGCATCAAAAAAAGTTGAAACACTCCTAATTATGTCAGCAGAAATGGGCAGGGCTAAGCTGCTGTAGACTGAATAGGTATTTTAAATATATATTTATTGTATAATGTATGTGGGCCCCAGATGGGTGCTATCGTCCTCAGATGGGTGTTCCTTGGGTTCATAGTTAAGAGGTTTGTATTATTTATTGTTTTATTTTCAATTCTACCATTTTAAGCCTGGTCAGATTTTTGCAGAAAGAATTAAGTATAGAGAAGGAAACTCTGATAAATAGTCAAAAATGTTGCTGCGCTGATGTTTGAGGCTTTGTTCATGTTCTGAACAGTCAAGGCCCCGCAGTCTCCAGCCCACAGACTGCCAGCTCGAGCCTCATTTGGATGGCACAGTTTGTCCTGGGGAGCCACCCAAGGGGTACAATTACCACACACCCATGCTCAGCCAAGCAGAGGAAATTACACTTTCTGGAATCAGGACCTTCAACCTGGGGACCTGCTGTTGGACCAGTGTCCCCCCCCCGCCCTCTTCCAACAATTACGCCCACACCCCCCCCCCACCCTCTCCCCGCCGGCCTTGTTGGACCACTGTCTCTGTTTATGAGTGGGCCCTCTGGAGGTCACATTGTGAGATGACGTCTGGACTCGTCTGGACTTCGGCTCTGAGGGCCCCCGGCTCTGCGGGCCGTCCCCTGAGTGGCCACTGGATGACTGCTCTCATACAAACAGAAGGAAAAAAAAAAGCAGACGCCAATGTCTGGATCAAAACAGCACTGCTAGTACCAGACAGCCGTGTGGACATTTGGGCATGCTAGTCCCGGGTAGTCATATAAACAACACTTTTTGCATTTTAATGGAATACATTGCTCTTTCTCTGAAAGACACTGCTCTGGTCCTTTAAAGAGTTGGCAGTGGTGCCAGTCAAACTTAGTTCAATCATATATATATATATTGAATATTTTAGTATTCTACAGCTGTAGCTACAGTTGTGATTGGAAATTTAAATACACTTAATATGGACATGAATGCCATGGCAATGTTAAGTCATCAGTGATTTTTCTGAACTGTTCTTTCTCAGGAGCAGAATGAACCTGCATGAACATAATGAAAATCTTTAATAGAAAAAAAAAATCAACACAAGACCACAATGATACATATGGGGTCACAAAAATTTACTCACATATCCTTTAGATAGTTGCACTTTAAACCAGTATTACGTGAGAGTTGGCATTTCTTGCTCTTGGGGTCCCTCTACATTCTGAAAGCAGAATTCCTGCTTTGAGCCATTCTTAAATAACATGCTTTACACATGCATTTCTGGACAAGCTGAGGGATACAGTTTATCCTGCTTTTGTTGGAGTTAGCTGTTTTTGGGTACTGAGCCTAAATGTCCCAGATGTCCTAGATGCTGTGTTGTGAACCAAACTGTGATGCCACTAGTAGCTAACAAGTAGAGGAAGCTTATACCGAGCATCTTCAGATGACTAGAGCGCCATACAGATTACAGGGATGGGATGGTGAGCATCCTGACCTCACTAAACCTCTTGTAGCTGAATGCAGCCAAATCCTCACATTAAAGTTTCAAAATCCAGTACAAAGCCTTCCCTGGACAGTAGAGACATCAAAATGTACATCTGTAGTAATACTCACTGTGCTCCAGTATTAAAGGAGCCACAGGTTAAACTTAAGTGTCAAGTTGGTTTCCATCAGTTTAAGGTTATATTCTCCACCTATTCAACAAATGGGGACCCAGTGAAATTTACATTTACAAATTTAGATTACCTCTCTCCCAGTCACTCAACTCAGCCAGATACACAATTTCTACTTACACTCGGGATGTTTTGTGCTATGAAGGCCTCTGAACATCACATTGTGAAAGGAAAACCGTACTGTTTTCTTTAGTCTTGTAAATTTCAATAATACTAATCACTTCTTTCATTCTGGATTGTTTTGCTTTCCAACTCTGTCTCTCCCTCTCTCTTTATATTTCTCACTCTGTCTCTCTCTCTCTCTCTCTCTCTCTCTCTCTCTCTCTCTCTCTCTCTCTCTCTCTCTCTGGCCACCTCTTTTCGGGTCTATAATGAGTTCTGTGATTGCTGTGCGCCCCTGTGGCCCGCTCTCCCCCCTCTCGGCTCCGTGGCAGGTTAATGAATATTGGACAGATCAGCATGCCGTTGTTAAACACGTTACACACACTGAGCTGGTGAACGCAGCCCACATCCACCTCAAGCTTTCAGCCTACTGCTTTGGCACATGCAACCTCTATAACCTGGTCTGGGGTACCTCAAACTATACACCCTCCACTGATCCACTTATCCATCTTAAATGGGAACAGTTACGCTGTCATATAGTCTTCTGGAGGTTCTGAGAGGTATTATTTTCACAAAGCACATTGTTTCTACTGTTGTATGTGCTGTTGAAGTTAGTGTGGCATGGATATATCAGCACTGGTTCAATGAAAATGTAGCAAAGCTACCTGATCTGAAAAATAGTAAAGTAAATTTACTCTGCATTCGTAATCTGACCTTACAGACTCCAGTTTTTCCTCTCAGTCTGCAGCTGGACTTGCTGTTTGTGCGCTCACCTGTCTTTTATCATTATTAATGGGAATTTTCACAAGTTGTTCAGTTAGAGAGGTCTTCTTTTTCAGGTGTTGCCGCACAGTAGAATAGTGCATAACCACTGTGTGAGTTTGCTAAATCTCCCTGAAGGTCTTTTGCAGTGAAACAGTGGTTGTGATTGTAGACCTGAAAATGCTTTGCTGTCTTCTTATACTGCTTTCTGGGCATCACATCACATTTTACTTTATATTAGCTGCCTTTTCCGGTGTAACATTAAAACAACACTTCTACTATGACTTCTGTGGTCTCAATCCGGGTTTAATATAGTTTAGCATAGCGCAGTAAAATTGTGATTGGCTCTGAGAGAAATTAAACAGTGCTGTGAGTTGCCAGATGTAACAGAAAGTTGAAGGCAAATGTTTCCAGCAATATGTGCAGTTGCAATCGAGATAGATAGATTCAATCAAGTATCAGGGAATTTTAGGATAACATTTTAACAAGACAATGATCCCAAGCATGCCTCAAAGTCCACCAAGGCTTCGTTTCAGAAGAAGTCCCGGATGATTCTGGTGCGGCTGTCAGTCACCTGACTGTAACCCCAAAGAAAATCTTTGGTGGGATTTGAAGAAGGCGGTTGCTGCACACAAACCCAAGAATATTAGTGAAATGGAGGCCATTGTCCATGAGGAATGGGATGGCGTGCTTTAGGAATGCTGCCGAAAGCAACGCTGGCTAAGCAGGTGGCTTTGCAGCAGGTGATATCAGAAAAATGTGGCTCTACTAAGTACTAAAGACACTTGTCTTGAAGGGGTTGAATAATTCTGAGACTGCAGTAGTCATTAAAGGTAGCATTTAGTGTTAAATTCGGAAAAAAACACTTGTTTTATTAGTTGTGCTGAGCTATTTAAATTGTTCTTGTTTGATTGGTTAGTTATAATGAAATAAAAGTTAGTAAAAAAAGAACTTTGGACAACTAGTTGCTTCGCTAAAAGCTAACCTAGGCGACTAGCTGTAAGCCTGTCAGCTGGCTATCCACACAGAACACTAAGAGGACACCAAGAAGACAGCAACACTATCCAGTAAGACTCAGGAACAATTACAAAAAATCATTTGTTCTTATTATAGTGGTAAGCTAGGGGTGCAGTATTTTCTGTCATGGTTAGGATGTGGTGGCTGCAAAAAGTTGTCGGACTGTGGCAGTGTGTGTGTGAGAATAGGAGGGAGTTATGACATGTCTAAAATCATACAACTAAATTAATGAACATTAATACAGAAACATTTACTCATTTACCAAAACTAATAAATAGCCTTAATAGCCTATATTGCTACATCATAGCCTTTCATTCAAAGCCAATGTAAAAGCAAATGAACTGAATTTTGAATTTTTAAATCATGTCAAGTCAGCCTATTTTATGTTTATTTACATTTGTGTTTAGGCATTTTTAGACAGTGGTGAATTGTAGATGCAGGTACACGTGGACCAATAGTGGCGGTAAGGAAGTGTGACTCAAGCAGTTTGACCAATGGCTTCATGTAGGTTCATGTAGAAAACCTGCACACAGAACGAATGTTATGGGGCAGTGGTGGCTTAGCGGTTAGAGTTATCAATGGCTATAGATAACAGGGTTGTGGGTGTCGCTGTTGGGCCTTGAGCAAGGCCCTTTACCCTCTCTGCTCCCTGGGCGCTGGAGTTGGCTGCCCACCGCTCTGGGTGTGTGTACTCACTGCCCCTAGTTCACTAGTGTGTGTGTGTGTGTGTGTGTGTGTGTATTCACTACCACAGATAAATGCAGAGGACACATTTCACTGTACAGTGACAAATATGTGCACCTTTACCTTTAAATCAATGTGAAATCCAGGCCATTTTACACAATTTAGAAATTCTAGCCGGGCACATCCCACATTTTTCACTTCCCAAACGGGGGACTTAACCTAGCTAAGCTATGCTATTCTGTGATATGCGATGCTATACTATGCTAGGCTGGACTCGACTAGGCTAGGCTACTGTAAACCTGTAAGTCTACTAATGGTGACAGAAATCAGCCAATAAAAACAAAGCATATCTTTTCCCCACATGCCCACCATTAAAGGAAAAAAATCAAAAGAAAAAAAAAACAACCAAAACCACAAACTTACTATCACAAATTCACCAAATATCACATTAAAATTCTACACATTCTATGGCACGTATTCGTAAAAGCTGGGCAGGTACTAAAACACGAAGTTCAGGAAAACCAATGTAACAGACAGCAAATAAGGTAAAAAAAACGACATCGTTTCTTCAAGGAACGAATAATAAATGGATATAGAAAAAGTACGTATGTGAAATTATACAATGCTTTCCCCCCTTTACAAACTCCTCCTATCTGTCACCACTGCCTCTCACTCTGCGCCCTCACAGCTCACCTAAGAGGTCATTGACTCAGAGGCAAAATACTTTTCTTGGTCTCCTTATCTGCACTGAGAGAGCAAGGGCCTGAGCAGTAGCATTGCTAGCTTTTCTTTATCAGCCTCTAAAGTCCATCTGAATTTCATTAGCTTCCTGTGTACATTAGGGAGGGGAGGCTGATTATATTCCACCGGTTTCTCCCACCACTCTCTTTCCTCTTCCTTCATGATCAGAATAGGCTGCTCGTTTTCCTCCCCCACGTTCCCCTGCTTGCATGCCTGCATTTTCACGCTCTTCCCAGAGAAAACGATCGACACAGTGTACTGGAAGAGCAAGCGAGACGGAAAGAAAGATTAAATCCAAGTTGCTTTCATCCATGGCTGCTTTCATGTCTTCTTCTTTTTTTTTTTTCAAATACAGTGAATTATCAGTGCAGCTACTCACGCAGCCTCCTCCAACGAAGAGGAGAGAAGGGGAATGAGCGTTTTAACAGGAGGGATGAAGAAGAGATATAATGAGTGGAAAAGTAACGTGGCAGGTGACAAGAGGTTTTCTTTGACCCTGTGTAAGGACTGATTCAGTTTACCCTGTAAAAGCGTAATTATTCAGTTATTAATCTTAACCCGTAGCAGTAGAACAGTAATTGCAGCACTGCTTACTTATTAAAAGGTTGCACAATTGTCAGTTATAAAAAACATCATCTAACTAAACTACTGTTCATTTCCTTTGAGCACACGGAGCACAAGTAAACATCCATAATGCAGGCTAGAAAAAGAAAGTGAACTTCTGTGTCATTAAACTCTTGAGACCCTGCATCCTCATATGGGGACATTACATTTGTACTTCTCTGCACCATGCTACTTAATTTTTTTTTTTGACCCTTTGGCCTCTTTTTTTTTTTTGACCCTTTTTATACTTCCCAAAATAGTCTCAGGAGGTTAAGACGTCTCCTAGAGCCAATTGTCAAAGGGTGTCTTTTTGTTTAAGAAGATGATTTTGGAATTTGTTTTTCAAGGGTGCTTTGCCCATTATATAAAGTCACACAATGCACAAGCCAATGCTTGGAGGAAAAGGAGCACTACATGCCAACACCAAACTTATCCCAACTGTGAAGCATGGTGGAGGGATCACATTTCCAGGCTACTTTACTAGCTCAGAGCCTAAGCTCCTTGCAATCCTTGAGGAATCAATAATTTCAAAGGATTAAAACATTTACAGGCAAATGTAAAGCCGACATTCTAAGTTTGGACCAACGTTTGGTGGAGGTAATTGCTGCTAATTGGGTATCTACCGGTAAACTAATTCAATGGTTCACTTACAGTTTTTACCCTGCATTATAGATGTTTACAAAATGTTCTCAATACAAGACGTGAACAGTACCACTAGTTTAGTTACATTGTGTTTGTCTGTAAATGATCTTAAGACAATGATCAGACTACATTTTAGTGTTAACCCCTTAATGCAGAAAGTTTTGACTTTGAACTATTTACTTAAGAAACAACATCCAAAACAGAAAGAACATCCGACAGAAAGAATGTGTCACCTAAATGTCTGTTATGAACTTCAAATGTCTGAAATTCAGCTGCTAGAATAAGCCACAATACACCACTGTTAACTTGATGCTAACATATAATTAAAATCCTATCACTAGAAATGAGCATTATCTAGCAGTGCTAACATGTAAACAAGCTACTTTCCTAGCAAATGTTTCTGTGCAGTAAGATGCTTGGCTGGCTCATGATTGACTGATGATTTAGTGACTGTATCTGGTCTTTTACAGTAAACAAAACATCAACCATGTGCAGTCTCTTTATGCTGAGCTCTGTGGCAGCCATTGCTGAGCACTCCACTCATACAAAGCCACATAGATATACATACCTACATACCTAGATGCCATGTTGGGTCCTGCCAGGCGCGTTAATGGTGCCGCCATCTTAGGGCAGTCATCTTGAACTTTTAAGATGGAAGTGCAGACCATAGTGTTGACTTTTCATTTTTAAGTTTTAAGTAGTGCTTTAAGTAGGGATTCTGTTCAGGGGGTTGGATCATTCAGAGTTGAATTTGGGGAAACCACTTGTTTCACTTGTTGTCCTGTTTGAATATTTTTATTGTAACTATTACAAAGAGAATGTAAAAATTAATACTTGGCTGTGTATTGTTTGATTTATAGATTTTGGTCAAATGGTTGATAAAGCAATCCATTTTTTCTTTTGTTTTTCACAGTTGTTAATTTATTTATCACAGAGAACTTTTTTTAATTCACATAAAGACAAGTGTACCAACGTTGCAGTAAAAGGGCCTGTTTTTCTCCAGTGTACAAGACTTAGTTCTGTTTGTATTTCTCTTCTACTTTCCTTACACTTTACTCATCCCAACGCTCTCTTTTTAAGCCACAGATAAATAAATAGGTGTAATTCTAAATATATATTTCACCCTCATGTCTTACTCCTATCATTGCATTTTCATTTAATCTCAGCTTTGACTGTTCATATATAACTGACTTTAAAATGTTTACATATCATATGCCGATGTAAGCATCAACATGCAGAATTGTCTGAGGATTATAACAAAAGAAATGTGGTGGAAACTGATTGGGTAATGAGGAAGTTAAGGCTCGATTTAATCATAAGAACTTATCCTATCTCATTATCTTAAGTAGATCTTGACTGATCCAACATGCTGGACGCACTGACATATTGTCTCAGATGGAGAACAGGCAATGTGGCTTCTAGGTATGTATATCTATGCAAAGCTACACTGCTGGCATAGCCTCTTAACTAAGACAAGCCAATAACAGTGGTCAGTGGTCACGGACAACAAAAAATCAATGCCCAAAATGACCAGTGTTTACAGAGCAGGAATAGCAGGGGGAAATACATAATACAAACACTAAATTAAAGTGTTACTCCTTTTATACTCTTCACATGTGGCTTTCCAGGAACTAAAAAAACTGTAACTGCAACCATGTGAACCATTTGTGAGATCCTATTGGTGTAAACTTGTGGCTCTTTCTCCCTTTAAATACAAACACAAGCAACTTGCATGTGCCCTGCTGGAGAAACGTCAGAGTGCTGTACCTAAGCAGTGAGTTCCAAAGCAACGTCCATGTGCCTTTCATATTACATAAACAAAGGAGATGCGTAGTACACAGGGGCACAGGAAGTATTCAATAGACACCTGTGGAAAGCCATGAAGTATTTTATACTGGTTACTGTACAATTTATCTAAACTATCTGGACACTTAAGTGGTATGGACAAGGCTTCATATGTTTCTTAGATGGTATGTCACACTGTGGGAATCTACCAGCAAAGAGAGGGAAAATGTACCCTATTGAAGTCTAACAATGTAGTAGCCTCTTTTTAGCCTCTCCTTTCTGCTCGCCCCAGTGTGAGCAAAATAAAATAACATTAATTATCTGGTTACAAGCGTAACAGTCAGTTCTTAAAGTTGATGACCTGGAAGCAGGAAAAATGGACAAGCGTAAGCATCTGAGACACTTTTACAAGGACCAAATGGCCAGACAACTGCCCAAAAAGGCAAGACGTGATATGCTTGATATGCTGATATGCAGTGGTAGAAAAACCGATGAACCAGTGACAGGATCATGGGCACCTAAGGTTCATTGATGCGAGCCGTGTAGGCCCCACCTCACAATTTACAGGACTTAAAGGATCTACTGTCTTGGTCATGTCTTGGTACCAAATACCCACGGACACTTTCTGAGGTCTTGTGGAGTCCATGTCTCTTATGCCACAGGTCAGAGCTGTTTTGGAGGCATAAGGACCAACATGATATTAGGCAGGTGATCATAGTGTTATAGGTGATTTGGTGTATAACAAAAGCCATAAAAGGAAATATCACATGTACATATTTTATATTATTTAGAACGCTTTTTAGAATCGTCTTTTAAACCAGTGCAGTTCTCTATAATCTATTTTCTAACACGATTATTTCTCATTGTGCATTTCCATCAGGTTACTTGCAACCCATGTCTAATTGCATCAACCTATTGCCCAGACCTGCTGCAATACATTTTACCAAGTTTTAGCAATAGCTTGACATCAAAGCAATCAGAAAATGAATTATTAATTAAGTAATCCTGTATTTAACCTCTTAAACTGTGACTTTTACTACATCTACATTTACTGTTGTTCAACTGTTGGAAGCAATGTAAACCAGCCTATAGGGTCCCTTGGTGTTTAACAGGTTAAACAGTAGATACCTCATAACTGTTATTATTTGGCAACTACTTCTGTAATCAAAATAAGTTATCCCTGATAGCAACATTACTGTGGCCCAAAACCTGGACTACATCTGACATCCGACATCTACTAGTGGCTGAGTGGTGGGTCAGTTCTGGCAGTTTTAGTTTAGATGGTGTTGGTAGATTAGGTGCTACCCTCTCACACTTGTCACGAACAGCATGCACAGTAAATGAAATAATAATAATAATAATTATTATCAGAATTGTTTAAATATAATTATTTAAATTACCATTCTGAAGTGTACTGTTTAGGTAAAAAATATATATCATGTATAAATAAAAACATTCAAGAGACGTAAATCAAAAGGATACAAATCATGAATGTGTTCTGCATCTGGTCCACTTTTTGGCCATCATTTCTATGGTGTGTGGGCCACTAGGTAAATGCCAAATGTGGCTCAGGTCAGGACTATGTTAATGTTGCTATCGGGGATGCAATGAGTTAGGAAATAATGAAATATGTCCCCTTAGGGCCTTAGGGGTTGATGAATTTAAGGAAAAAACTGTCCTAGGCTTAATATTAGTGAATGGTGATGATTACCGTGTCCTGCATCACAAACTTGATCACTAAACTCCAATTTAGGCAGATCGTGTGTCGTCAGCACTGTCGCGCTGAAAGGTCCCATTAAAAGAACCTCTTTTATATTTGACCCCAATACACATGGGGTTTCAATAAACCCCCTAAAACAGAGGCAGCATTAAAATGTTATTAACACGTCTCAAATTAAAATAATAAAAATAATATAAATAAATAAACAAACAAGCACCCCACCCCCACCTATGGAAAGACATTTTTCAGATATTCTTGGCCTGCTTTCTAATCTTCCGCGTTTGGAGCATGCATGTGTGTGTGTATTCCTTTTTTCATTAAATTTGTGTCAGGACTAATTTTGTGGCGAATGAATACAGATGTCAGGGTGCCATCGGATCCCATGGCAGCCCCTCTTAAATAAGATAACAGGCTTTAGCGGAAGAATTAACACTATTGGAAAAAGAAAAAAAATGGAAAAATGAGATTAGCTGAAAGGACGCGGGTTACGGCTGAAGCGGGGCTTGCTGCGCTGCGACCTGTGCTGCCAAAATCGCAAATCTATTTCCAAACGCTCCGTATTAATTATCAAACTAAAGCCGCTGTTGCATATTGACTCATCGGGCGCGCTCTTGTATTATCTCCCATTAAGCGCGGAGAAAGGGGAGATTATGTGGGCCTTCAGGGGCGTTTTATGAATTCCGTGAGAGTGTTAAACCATGTCATGGACTTTGGAGGATCACGCCGGCATGCGCCCCTGATGCGCCTTCTCCCCTCCTTGTGCTATAAAATGCATCTTTAAGCCCTAAATTTGATTATTTCTCAGTGCCGTTTTTCAATTAACGCAGAGGATATTGGCTCCGGATGGAAGAGGCACTGAGCAAATGTGTGCGAGTGGGGTATTTGTGCACGCTCAGTGAGAGGAAGGCATTCACTGAGGACCGTGGCCGTAGATAAGAGGGTCTGGACTCTTCTGTGAGGGTTCTTCAGTGCAGTAGTCACGCAATTATGGATGCAACAAAAGCATGTCTGACTCATTGACTCTAATGAGGAAAGGGACATAATGAACATACCGTGGTAAAACCAGCCCTTTTATTTGACATGGTATAGGACATAGGATATAGGATGAACACCATCCTGCTCAAGGCCGTAACCCCGACCTCTCATGGCTTCCCGCAATAAAATATGGAAAGAGAACTGGCTACTTTAGCGTCTATAACAATCAATCTGCATGTGACATGGTGTGCCAACATAGGCAGGTCTACATTCTACAACCAAATGATTACGAAGGAACTGCCTACTGTTTATTCAAGGCCCGTGTAGTGAGTGGCTGCCTGGTCTATAGCATTGCAATGTTGATGATCCAGAGAGCACATGGGGCCTTCTTCATAATCTCCCAGGTAATGATCCCCCCAGCCCCACGCTGCTATTTCACACATGGATGCCGCCTGTGATGAGAAGAGTGTGTCAGTATCGATAAATAATTATGAGCAAAGAGACTTTCTTTCCTGTACTGGAACTTGGCCGAAATGACTTCATAAAGTGAGCGGCGTCTGCCATGACAGCATCTTTCTTTCAAGCTTTTTTTTGCGCAAATTATGCAGCGTGAACTCATCTACGGGCATCCGACAACACATCTGACCACCCGTCCTATGCATTTCTCATCAGATGTATCCAGGTATGCGCCCAGTGACAGCAGCACCGGAGCATGTTTGCTGTTCAGAAATGAAAGGAGAGGACAAGAAGAAAAAAATAAATAAAGAGAAAAACAAAAAAGAGGCGCCTGAAAAGAAAGTATGGTACATGGTATTTGTATACAGAGTATATGGTAGCTGAGCAGAATACTTCAACAAAGTAGCGCTAAGATAATACAGAATGCACCATCCTAAATGCATTCAGTAACCTATTCTGTCTGCAATTCATAAAATTCATATTCATAAAAAAGTACATAAAAAGTCTTGATACAGCACATAGGGGAAACAACTGCTGTCACTGATCGATGCTGTGATTATTTATCAGTCTACTCATGCTTTAGCAAAGCTCAGTAACACTGAGATAAATAACTGATCAGCACAGTGATTTATCAGTCTACTCAGACTTTAGTAGAGCTCAGTAACACTGAGATAAATAACTGATCAGCACGGTGATTTATCAGTCTACTCAGGCTTTAGTAGAGTTCAGTAACACTGAGATAAATATCTGATCAGCACAGTGATTTATCAGTCTACTCAGACTTTAGTAGAGCTCAGTAACACTGAGATAAATATCTGATCAGCACAGTGATTTATCAGTCTACTCATGCTTTAGTAGAGCTCAGAGACACTGAGATAAATATCTAAACAGCACAGATTTACTCATGCTGTAGTAGCAACTTCTGTGCTTGTAAAGATGCTGTTAATTAATAATAAAAAAACTTGGTACATCTTTTAAAGAGGGTATATTGATTCAATTATTAGATAATTACCTAAAAAGATTCACCAAAAATATAAAAAGTAACCCTAATACTGCTTTTGTCGACTGAACACAGATATGTCCCACATTCCACAGTACTTTTTATTTGTTATATCCCAACCCTTGCTGTCCACAGTGTACATATAATAGCATAATAACATACACAGTATACACAGTACATTATACAGCACATAATACATGTTGGTAATATTACATGCAATTGTGTACAATATTATGTAGAGTGTGAAAATGAAAAGGTTGGACTCTCCCTTACAAATAAATGCACCCCTAGATGGTTGAGAGTAGAAAGGGAGCGACTGAAGGCAGGAGAGAGGAAGAGTGAGAAACCAGGGAAAAGCAGAGGTGTGAGAAAGTGAAAGAAAAATGAGTAAGACAAAAAAAAGAATAATAAAGGAAACAGTGGGGAAAGATAAAAAGAAAGAGGGGGGAGAGGAGGGTACAAAAAAGAAGCAAAAGCGCGAGTAGATTTAAAGAGAGGAGGGAAAATAGAAGAGAGCGAGAGAGAGAGATAGAGAGAGAGAGAGAGAGAGGGAGAGAGAGAAAGGAAGAAAGGGTGGAGAGGGGGGGGGGGGGGGTGGTGGGAAGGGTGGCAAAATGAGACCAAATTTTCTTTGGCAATCTCGCCTCTCCTGCTGCAGGTGTGAGGCTATTTCACTAAAGCAGGCCAGACGCGAATGTCATTAGTTCCTAAGCCCCAGGTGAATTTGCCACTGTTCCACATGATTAACCCAGATAATTGTGTGTTGATAGCGAGCATGGTCGATGGAATACAATTTTCGGGCCGAGATTCCTAAACAAACAGCTCAGCAGAGAGCTGTGGGGAGTGTGTGCGCGTGCACGTGTGTGAGTGTGTGTGTGATGTATGGTTAGCAGTGTAAGGTCGGTGACTTGTGATGCTGCTTGCGTCCTTTTGATGGTGTCATGCGTGGTCTGAAGCACTTCTGGAGAAGCGGCTAGGCATGGCCAGCACTTCAGACACTTCAGGTCCTATGGCTTTAAACACCATATACATTTAGACATTTGATATCTCTGAAAATACAGAACGCCTTGCATCTTACCAAGCTACTTTTAAGACACATTATTGGATTTCAAAAAAGAAAAACAAGTCAAGGCAGCTCTGAAAGCTTGTTCATGGCCAACAGGATATAAAACACACAATATCTGTTCCATCTTAAGAAGCATTTCTAAATCCCAGTCCATTTTATGTGTGTGTGCCCTGCTTTAATCGTCCAATAAAGACAAAAAAAGACAGATATTTCCACTTTAATAACATGCTTTGGTCGCATTTGCTTTGATATGTAAAGAACAGGATCCAACAAAGCTGAAGGATTCACAGCTTACCCAACCATTTTTGATGAGAAAACAAATGATAAGGAACACTTTAGTAGGGCAGCCACTAACGATCATTACCACCTACTATTGACTATTTTAGCAATTAATCTAAACAATCAATCTGCATGATTGACTGACATCTATGACAAGGTGTGCCAACATACCCAGTTCTACATGCTACAACCAAATGATTATGAAGGAACTGTCTACTGTTTATTTAAGGCCCATGTAAAGAGTGTCAGCTTGGTCTATGAGGGCACATAGGGCCTAATCTAATCTAATCTGACTGATCAATTTTCCTCCAAAAACCAAAGTGATCATTTCATTAAAGTTCCCTTTATTTTGACAACAAATAACTGTCAGTTATATATTACAAATGTTCCAAACTGAAGGTTTTAGCTGCCAAATCCCGCACATATACCTCTTATATATGTGAGTTCTTATATTATGTAAGATAGTTATCATACATATTACATGTTAGATATGGTACATGTCCCATCAAGCTCAAAGCACATGACTACACACACACACACACACACACACACACACACACACACACACACTGGCATCGTCAATCAATGATGAACCCCAGATTCTTGCCTTAGCATTTCTCCTATTCAATGAAATTGCAGGGTAGATGGCAGACGTGTGTGTAATGAGTGCATTAAGCAACTAAAACTACAACCGATTTTAAAAAGCTTCTCAACTAACACTTACTAAACACTTATGGTGATTTATTTGTTTCTGACCCTAATGCAGAATAGTGCTTGTGTTTTATTTCCTGTGGTGCGCATTTAACTAGTACTGCTGTGATAGGCCACTACTTTTTAGGGGATCTGAGTGGCTGGGCGGTTTACTGCGCTATCACTATGGCCCAGGGGGAGGGGTACAAGTTTAAATCCCGAGCCATGCCGCCTTGAAATAAATGACCAACAGAGTCCAACAGAGAGCACAACTGGCTGTGCTCTCTCCTTGGGTAGATGGTGCTCACCCCCCCATCACTCTAAAAGCAATGTTAGCCAGGACAGGCAGAGATAGCTGGTGCAGTGAAGCTGTAAACCTGAACACTCTTTCTTCCGAGTGTGGAACTCTTTCTTCCAGTAGTTTGAAAAGAGGCAGTGGCAGGTTTTGCATGTATTGGAGGAGATTACCCTCCTAATGTTTAAAGCATTGCTAGTGCTGGGGGAGTTACGATGGGGTGGGTTAACTGGCAATACCTAACTGGGAGAAAAAGGGGAAAATCTGCAAACAAATGTTTTGCTCCGTTCTAATCTTAAGCACTCCCATACGTTCAACACCTTGGGTCTTTGGTAACTTTTAGAAATCTATTGCATAACCGCTTCAGACTCTACTGCAGCTGCCTTTTTCTTTGAAACGGTAAATTTGAATGAAGTTGACCATGACTGAAGCCAAAAATGCACGCAGCAATTACATAGTGGTGCATAGTTTCCTTGGTGAAGGAAAGTCATCAGCAGTAAAACCTCTCCTGCGTCTTATTTTGCTAATATTTATGTTGACACTTGCATTAAGAGAAATGCTTTGTTGTCCTGTATGTGGTGAACAAACACAGTTCTGATGCTGATGAATGCTAGTGCACTCTCTCCAAGCCAAATGTGAACTGGACTCTAAAGCTAATTGTTGTGATTTCAACCGAGAGCACGGTATAAAAGAGCTGACCAGCTGAGAGCAGAGGTCAAGATGTTCAATATCAAATCATAGATTATTAGAGGTGTGTTGTTGGGATTGTAGCATCTCTGCATCTTATTGATTTTAAGAGCAGACATATACAACTGATCTTTAATGCTGCCTATTTGACTCCTACGAATACTAACATTTAACACATAGAGCTCCTCCAATAAAGCCTACTAGAAAAACTAAATCACCTCCACATTTCTTGGTTCAGTGGGAAAAAAAACATTGTGAAGATCCTCTAGTTTGGGAAAGCTGTGCTACATTGATTTTGTCACATACATCTGTTTACCATCATTACCCCCGACAGACAATTACACACTTAAAACTTAGCAAAGAAACTTTGCCCTCACTCGTGTTATTACTGAAACGGCGCCGGAAATTTGAAATTCAACAGAACTTGTAACAACAAGTCATTAATAACGCTCCTGACAAATACATATTCATGGTCAAATCAAGGCGAAATGATTCTTGCATCATTTCACTCACAGTGTACACACAAGCGACAACACCATGCCCAGAACCAAACACCAGCACAGTTGCCTTCAGCGTCTGATGTTTGCATATCATTTTAATATGGCCGCGCTTTTGTTGCAGAATATCGCAGATTCTCCAGCAGAGTTTGGAAAGCAGCTGTCTCCGTGTGTGAGGAAGCTTCGGGATGGAGATGTCGGAGGTTGACATGCAGCGTTCACCTGCCAAGCACACTGTAGAAAAACAGACACACTTTGCCTTCCCACAAGGTGTTACTTCACCTGTGGATGCCGGGGGTTTTTAGGAGGT
Organism: Salminus brasiliensis; assembly: GCF_030463535.1. Classification (NCBI taxonomy): domain Eukaryota; kingdom Metazoa; phylum Chordata; class Actinopteri; order Characiformes; family Bryconidae; genus Salminus; species Salminus brasiliensis. Next base: position 8,906,744 of record NC_132884.1, read on the forward strand.
GCTACTGCTGCCTTCACATCAAACATCCTGTTTCTCAATTCAGAGATGCAGCGTGAAAGGATGCAAATCTTTACAAACATGGCTTTTCACTAAAACACAGAAGCAGTAGTCACACTAAAGCTACGTCGACTTGTGTCAAAGCAACACCGATTTGAGAATAATGGCCCACTCACAATAAATGCTAAATAAAAGTAGTACTAGTAAGACTAGTCATTAATTATTGCTTTAATACTTTTCAGTGGATTAGGGGCTCATCGGCCTAGAAGCCTTTTTCCCTCAGACTGAGGAACGTTGGCCTGAAGGCTGAGGAACTGTACTGAGGTGAGTTTCCCAAAAGCTTCATAATGCTAAGTACTTCGGAAAGTAGCTCTTAAAATTGTTTGTCTCTTAACGAGAGATTCCCTAAACCTTCATAACTACAAGCACTGTGTACTCCCTTATAAATGACTCGTTATTAACAAAGGGTTTTGGCTACAGTTTAGCACCACATGAAAACATTATCAAACTAACTGAAATTGTTATATATATTTATATAAATAAAACATAAATATATATATAGGTATGTTCCTCCTCCCAGTAGCTTATTTACAGAATAAAACAAAAAACACTGAAGGTGATGTGTGCACACATAAGTAGAATACACTGGTCTATTGTTACCAATCTGTTCCAAACATACATGGCTTTAGTGTCTAAATGTGCAGAAAATGTTTATAATGTATATAAGTTTGATTTCTGTAGAGGATTTATTCACATATTAACATTTAGGAAATCAAAACAATGTGCAATTCGACCAGGGATGGTCAAATGTTTTCATGCACATTTACATTATGTTTTATTTATTTACAATATGTTAATTTACAAATGATGCTTTTGAATGCGCAGAAGTGTGTTTAGATAATAATAGATTAACTTATTTTAATTTAGAAAATTGACACCACATATAATGTTACCAGGGGTGCTCAAACATAAAAATAAAAAAATAAATAGATAATAATAAAATAATCATAATATATATTATAATATATATTAATATAGGTTTTATTGGATTTATTCAGTCATTTGTGTGTATAGGAGTATCATATACACAGATGAGAACATCCCTCAGACGATCAGATTAGAGAATCTGTATGACGATACAGAGTCTAATAATAAACACATACTGTGTATTTGACAGAGCTGAATCTATGTTTTAGGTTTGACTGGTCGTGACTTTGTCGTGCTCAACAAAGACTTTGTTCTTTCAACTCATTCGAGGCATTTCAGGCATCTCTGCATTGGCTCATTCTTTTCTCAGGTTCTTTGTTAGTTGGTTGAAAGTCACTCCTATCTGTTGTTGATTTGTGTGTTCTAGTGTCTAGTCTATCATGGTTGTAACACAATCCTGGGTTTGAGATATAGAAACTTACATATTACTCTATATAAACGTATATTTTACTTTTGTATTATTGTTCCTGACCGTCTACTGTTGATGAGGCAACTGAAGTTAGCAAACAACAGAGGAGAACGTCAAGAAATGCTGTATTAAGTGATTTCTGACCGTGTCCTATTGAGCTCTCGATTGTTTCCTTGTGACCCACCATCAGGAGCCAAATTAGATTGTTGAAGGAGATAGTAAACTTCTTAAGTTCACTGAAGGTTGCTTGCACTGCTACTGGTTAGTAAATCATTAAGGGACTATTTAACTAAAATTCAGTAAAGTCAGTTAGAAGATTCCCTTAAGCCAAGGTCCGGAACATCATTATATCTAACTTGGATAATGATTAAGTGACATATCCTGTATACTGAAGTCGCACAATAGCTATATAGACGTTTTATGTAGTCAACAACTGAATGTCAATACAATTACAAGTTTAATTACAATTTAATATATTGCAACAATATTTATTGTAATTTTCACACTGAACTGGACGAATTATAAAAAATAAAGTAATAAAATGCTTTTGAAAAAAATGTGCATCTTAAAATGAAGTGCTTATTCGTTCATCTCAAAGTGCCACTTGAAATCACTGCTTTTAATGCTCGGCCTCTGAACATATGAGACATGCTGGTTTAGAAGTGCTTGTGAGAAGAAGAAACATGTGCAAGTCTCTTATTCTTCATTAAAAGCTTGGTTTTCTCACTCCACTTTTCTCTTTTCAGAGCTCTTATGTTAATGAACTTTCCTCAGACTTGCTATCTTCACCGACTGCTGTTTTTTGTCTCTTGTATGTATGTGTGAGTATGTATGTCACACACTCGAGTTGCAGCGCTCACCATAATGCACAGATCTAAAAATCATGTAGGATATTTACAACACAGGCAATTGGTCTGTGGGCTTTCTGGGCTGATAAAATGCTATTTCATAACATGCTATGTTATTCCATTTTAAATAAACACTGTCAAAATGAAATAGTTTTCAACAGTTACAGGTCTAGTCTAGATGATACAGTGTCTGGGTCTGGACCTGGACTGCGGTCCACCTATTAGTGACCTCAGATCTACACCGTGTCCATAAAAATGATCTTGCTCCTCATCATTCTTGAAGTGATGCCGGCTTGCACAGGTGTCTTTTAGCTAGTATGGCGGAGATGGGGACCCCGCACTTATCTGCGAGCATCAGGTGCCTGGCAATGCCGCATCAATAGCAATAAAAAAAAAAAAGTCTTTGCATGTATTGGAGGAGACACGTGCCTTCTAGTGTCGGGAGCATTGCTAGGGCTCAGGAAGAGCTACAAACGGTTAATTCACAGTACTTAAAACCAAACAAATGAAACAAATGGAAAAAAGCTATTAATCTGGAGCAGTATGGTGGCGACGCAGGTAGTGCAGGTTGATTTCACACTTTGATCTCTGCGACTGATGTGTTAGGAGTGTTTCCCTTGTATTCTTGAGCCTACGGCTAAAAAAACATGGTAGATAAACTGGCTATGCTAAATTGCTCCTAGCAAGTATTTGGACAAATGGGTGTGTGGCGCCCTGTCCATAGTGTACTTGTGTCCAAGGTATTATCGTGGTTTGTCTAGTTAGTCTTAATAAATTGTAAGTTCTAGTAAGTTCAATAAAGTGTGCCGACAGTAGATTTGAACAAATCCATGCAATGGCTTAGGGGCATCAAGGAAATGGATGGAGGAATTTTATTTATTATTATTATTATCATTATTATATATTATTATTTTATTATTTAAAAAAAAATATTTCAACAGGCCCTACCATTGAAAACAGAACTTCAAATGCCCCTATATTTCATTTAATTTGTTCAGATTTTTGAAGGGCCCCTACCATGGACAACTGAATTTCAATTGCCCTTTATTTCATTATTATTCTTTTATTTTATTTTATTTTATTTTTGAATGGTGCCTATGATGGAAAACTGAATTTTAATTGCCCTTTAACTACCATGGGGGTAAAAAGGCTTTAAAGTAATATGTAAACACAGCTACAATTGAAGTTAAACTATGCACCATTCTTTTTTCAGAGCTTGTTTATCCTACATTATATGTCCAAATATTTGTGGACACGCCTTTCATTCAGTTTGTTTAAGCTGTACCCATTGCTGACACAGAAGATACAGCTTGACTAGTCCCTGTAGAGAAGTATCGCCAATAAAATTGCACTCTCTGGAGAAGATAAGCATAAGTTGGGTTTGAGTTGGGATTGAGGTGGGATGGTGATTATCCAACATTCTTTAAGATAACATCCAAGATACTTCAGCTGAATTTCATAAAATCCTCACAGCAATGCTCCACAATCTAGTAGAAAACCTGGACAGTAGAGACAATTACTCCAACATTTTTAAATCACCCCTAATTTCAGAAGAAACAATGAATGAGCGGGTGTCCCAATACTTTTGTCTGTACAGTGCATATCGTTCTTAAAGGTGCAGCAACAGAAACGGCCTGTTTATTAAAATGGGGTGAAGATACCGGGTGAGGTTCCTCAGCGACCACTGTTGAGCCGAAGCAGACATTTGTGTGAGGCAAAGAACAGGTGAGAACTTAGGACATCTTCAGTTTCCTGCAAGTTTCGGAGTATTTGTTACGATGGCTGAGGTGCTCTTTTTCGCTCGACGTGACGCGGCGACAGATGAAAGCTCATTAGGCGGTGTGGTGAAGAGAGGCGAGGAGAGGAAGCGATTGAGGGAAGTGGGGAGCAGGGGCGGCTAATTGGGGTGTGTGATTACACCGGCTGCTGTTAGTGGGAATTAGGCAACAACAGACAGACCCCAGCAGCACGGCTCATCGCTGCAGAGAAGAGAAAGCGGCAGCAGCAATGCTGATATTGCCCTAATTACGACGCACACCTTCAGCCTTGTAACATCGCACAACGTTACATGAGGCGCATACACAGATTCACAGAGCTGCCACAAAAACAATAACCTAACGATACACGCTAACACATTTACATTTACACTAATATGTACATGGCAAACACACACACAGGACCAATGCTCAGTGTTTTCCAGAACACATTAGAAAACTTTGGGTTACTACACCAACTAGCCATAACATTAAAATGACTGACAGGTGGAGTGAATAACATCTGTTAAGGAGTGGGAGATACACATTAGACTACTAGTCAACGCTGAGTTCTTGAGGTTGGGAGCCTGAAAAAATGGGTAAGCATAAGGATCTAAGCTACTCTGACAAGGGCCAAATAGTGATGACTAGACGACTGGGTCAGAACATCTCCAAAACATCAGGCAGGTCTTGTGGGGTGTATAAGCAGTGGCAGGTACTTTTTAAAAGTGCTCTAAGAAAGGAATACATGTGAACAGGTGACAGGGTCATATGCACCCAGGGTTCACTATGGTGATCCAAGAAGGCCTGATCTCACGCCTTGGTGCCAGATACCATAGGACACCCCTTAAGAGATCTTGTGGAGTCTATGCCTTGATGGGTCAGAGCTGTTTTAGGTGCATGAGTGGGACCTTCATGTTATTAGACAGGTAGTTCTAATGTTATGGGTAAGTATAACATAACATACAGAGCTTAAATTATAGTTAGCATTCTCATCCAACCAATTTCAAAGGGCCCACATATTACACAATTCTCAAAGTTTGTTTGGTTTTACGTTCCACAACTGGTAGTTCCTTCATCACAGTGTTTCAGATCTAGCCACCATTAGAACTGCATTCATTAGTTTAGTTCCCTCATGAAATATGTGTGTGAGTTGGGATGCAACCACAGTAAGAGCAATATGCTTATTGCTGCTTGCTTCTTCAAGCAGCCAGGTATCTATCTTTTTTTTTACCCCTAATTTTGGTTTGATTGCATATATATGTATGAACGCAAAGCAAACTAGGACTAAAATCTAATAATGTATCATTTTCTTGCTTGGTCCAGACCTAGGGAACCCAAGTACAAGTATAAACACACCCTAAGACTAATATAAGGTATATACAGCAGGTGAAATAAGTATTTAACATGTCACCAATTTTCTTAGTAAATATATTTGTAAAGGTGTTACTGACATGAAATCCTCACCAGCTCATCCAATCCAAATATGCAAAGAAATCAAACCATAGCTGTCCATAAATTAAGTTATATGTAATAATGAGAAAAATACTAAACACAAAGAAAGAGAGGTGCAAAAAGCTACAAGCAGGCAACATTGGCAAGGAAAAACTACAAATAACAGAACAACAAGACAGCAGGCCCTGGACACATGCTCAGTCGTAATGTGAAAGGCCATGCTTGTGAAACAGTCATATGCACAGCTAGGCAGTATATCTATATATATACCATCTGGTGTCCTCAAGGCACCATTAATGGACAATATTGCCTAGCAAGCAACAGTGTAGATGTTCTCAGAAGGTAAATAAAAGAGTTTAGAGTCAGAAGTGTGGAGCTATTTTACAGAAGAAAACAGACCATAATATCTGAAACTATATAAAACTGTTGAGGAAACACTCTGAAGAAAACTGTGCACCTTTCTTTGCTTTTAAACCAGCACTAAAGAGTGCATTCAGACTTGGAGACTAACGCTAATGCTAATACACACACACATGCTATAGAAACGAAAATCACACAGAGCACATTCACCCACCATAAACAAGTTATTTCACCTCAGGAGTCGATAAACAGCAACAGATACCAGTCAAGAGTGTGTACCAATACACCCATACACAGAAAAAGCCCCTGGACTGCAGTGTTTTAAAGGAGTGGGGTGCTGATTGGTCAGGAATGTGAGTCAGGCTGTATTATAAGATATTAAACAAAAATGTAAAGAAATTTCTCATTTAAAAAAAGTCTCTACTAAACAAAATTAATCGGTCCAGAATGTCTCATTATAGAAACTGCTACTGAAAATAAAGAGATTTTACTTCAGTATTAATCAGCAGCTCATCTGATCTAAAGTGTGTGATTGTAGTTTATACAAACACAAAGATCGGATCGTAATCGGCTGATACTCAGCATTAAGAGACTCGGATTCAGGGGATCGGGGGGCAAAATAACATGATCAGGACATCCCTAGTTAGTGATATAAGCATGCTTAGTAAAATATGATATAGAGATAGATGTCTTTACTGGTGGTACATGTCTTATATAAGTGATATAAGCGTGTTCAGTGATGTCCAATAATACGGCAGTAAATGTGCCCTTAAATAGACGCAGTGACACTACAGATGTATGATGAGACTGAGTCTCAGTTTTAGAGGTACAGCATTACTGCTTACTGTAGTGATATCATTCCAGACAGACACTGATACAGCTTCAGATGTCCATCAGTGTCACTTTTATAGATCTGGAGATCAATGGCAGCCCCCCCAGAGTGCTGAATAGGCCATCTAAGCACACATCTCTTCCCCTACCCAGTGGATTAGTGAAAGAGCTCAGCCAGGAGTTTCCATCCCCAGCTGAGCATCACAGTGAATCATTGATTTACACTTTATTTAAGGTGAGCCCCCTCTTCAGCAAAGCCCCGTCTATTTGATTTCCCAGAACAAAAAGCTGAAAGAGACAGAGACGCAAGAATGAGGAGGCACCTGACTGACGCAAAGGACAATACGGGGATGAAGCTTTGATTTTGCGTCAGTGGTCATTAGTTATACGCTAATATGAGGTCACTGCAGCCAAAAAAGAAAGGTTGTTTTCTGCCACCTTAATGAAGACTCTGAGGAGACACTGTCTTGAGATGATCAGAAAGACTTTCATCCTCATGTCCTTTCAAGGTCACCTATTCAAAAACAAAATAAGGGCTCAGAGAGGTTTGGTGGACTAAGGTGCTATCACTACGACCTGAGAATTGATTCTTCTTGGTTCACTCCCCCACTCTCCGGGTAGGTAAATGGCTCTCTCTCCCTAGATCAACTCAGTGTGATGCAGGCAAACACAGGCTGCATCTGCTAGCCAATGCATCAGAGCTGGGTACCCGGCGCTTTCCTTTGAGTGTGTTGATGGTGGCTCATTGCACGTGTTGGAGGAGGCATGTGTTAGACTTCACCCTCTCAGTGTTGTGAGCGTTGCATGTGATGGGGTCGAGTACTAATAAGTGGGTTGGGTAATTGGCTAACCCCAAATCTAAACTGGGGAAGGACTATTGGGTTTAAAAAAGTAAATAAATAAAGAAATAAACATAAAAACAAAGTAAACAAATATTAATTATTAAACAAATAAATCATTTTGTCACACAATGGAGTCAAATATATACCTTCATACCTTCAATATATGATTTCCTTAAAACCAGATCTAAGAGATTTTGTTTAGAATCATTGTATTAATGAATTAATTTTTGGTTTAAGCTGTTTATCTCTAGTAACTTTATCTCTAGTACTAGTTATATCTAGTAACAAGTGTGTTTCAGCATGTAAAACACTTTATGCAGGCTCACAATCTTAAATAAAAAGAAACAGTGAATATACAGTGAATGGAAAGGAACCCAAGAACCCCGAACTCACTGCAATTTTCACAAAACCAGTCTGAGATGAATTTCACTTTGTCACATGGTGCAATTTCATGCTGAAATTAGCCATTAGAACCTGGCTAACGTGCGGCCAAAAAAGATACACCTTGGCAGCAACAATACTCAAATAGGCTGTGGCTGAATGTGATTGATTGTTATTAACGGTCCCAAAGTGTGCCTAGAAAACATTCCTTACACCATTACACCACCTCCACCAGCCTGGAGTGTTGACACAAGGCAGGTTGTGTCCATGGTTTCATGCTGTTGGCCCCAAATTCGTGTTTTTTCAGTCTCACAGCAGCCTCAGCTTTCTGTTCATGGCTGACATAAGTGCAACCTGATCTGGTCTTTAGCTGTCATAGCCCATCTCCCTCAAAGTGGGCTATTTTGTGCATTGTTAGGTGTTTTTCTGTTTACCACAAATGTATAGAATGGTTATCTGAGTTACTGTAGCCTTTCTCTCAGCTTAGTCCTGGCTATTCTCTGTTGGCCTCACTGTTTTCTCTTCTGAATGACTGCTATGCTGAAAATCCCAAGAGATCAGCAGTTCTACAAATACTCAAAGCAACCCGTCTGGCACCAACAGTGATATGTTCAAATTTACTGTGATCACATTCCCCCCCCATTCTGAAGGTTTATATACCTGAAGCTGCTGGCCTGTTCCTGCATGACTTAATGCATTGCACTTCTTCCGCATGATTAGTTGATTAGGTCTTCCTAATAAAGTATTCAGTGAATCTGATGTAATTATAATAAGACAATATGATGGTATTGCTCACAGGGAAGTTATCAGAAAATCCCTTTTCCTGACTCTGAAAACATGGTACATGGCAGAAGAAGAAACGAGAGAGAGAGAGAGAGAGAGAATGAATGCAAGAAAAACAACAACTTCCTTGTTGAGAACTAACACCATGTGAAGTGTCTTAAGGTAGTCTTAACACTGAACCTGCAAGTGCATTGCTGGTATGCGTGTCAGTAGGATGAAGCTGCTACTACTGCAGACTGTCTGGCCGTCTTGCTGTAGTTATATAACTCCTTAACAGAAGAGTTGTTAAAAACATGGGTCTCCGCTAATATGAAAAGCACTTCACGCGAGCAGGAGAGATGTGAAGAGCTTTCAAGCGGCCACGTGGAGTGGCCTATTCAGCCGCTTTGGTTCTTGCGCACGCCGCTGCGTCACCATCAAAGCTACAGGTGCTGTGCGAGCACCGCACATCAAAGGCCACGGAGCGTCCTAATGAAACGCCGTCGTTATGATACGCACCTTTGAAGCGCCTCCTCTGAAAGCGTGTGACAAAAGCTCAATTAACAGACATCAGAAGTGCCGCGCTGTTTTGTCTCCTGTCCGCCCCTAAACCTTTGCTGTCAGGCGATGTTATTCTTAATCAAGACGAAAGTGGCAGCGTGACGAGAGCGGGATGAGAGCAAACATTGGGCGGTTAGGCTTGGGCTTTTGTGGGATGGTGGTGGTGGGACATGGTGGATCAAACCCAAGGTTTGAGATCTAAAATTGCATGCCATCAGCAATGTCTTAAGACATCCCCAACACATGCACCGTCCACATAAAAAAAAAAAAAAAAAAAAAAAAAAAAAAAAAATATATATATATATATATATATATATATATATATATATATATATGAACCGCATCCCAAAGGTGTTCTATTGGAGTCGTATACGATGACTGGGAAGGGCACTCACGGAACTCACTGTCACATTTATAAGAGCAGTTTGAGCTGACTTTTGCTTTGCCACATGGTGCTGGAAGTAGCCAGCAGAAGATGGGTAACTTGTAGCCATGAAGGGATGCACCTGGCCAGCACCAATACTCAAATAGGCTGTGGCAAAAGTGCCTGCGTGATGAGAGTGGGATGAAAGGAAACACTGGGATTGGGATTAGGCTCGGGCTTTTGTGGGATGGTCATGGAGGAGAAATGGTGGATCAAACCCAAGGCTAAAGGTCAGCAATCCATCAGCAATTTCTTAATACATCCCCAACACATGCATAGTCCACATTGAAAAGGTGTTGTTTGACTTGACACAATGACTGTGGCCTAGTTTTCACTCGGCCATGTCACTCCACTGCTGAGTTCTCTTCACTGGCTTCCAAAGCCAAGAACGGATCAGCCCCTCCGTACCTGATGGCAATGGTCAAAAGCCGATCGGCACCGAGAGCCCTTCGAGCTTCAAGTACGGCTCGGCTCGACCCGCCATCCCTCAAAATCCGCAGAAGAAAAGCGTCCAGGCTTTTTTCTGTCCTGACACCAAAGTGGTGGAACGAGCTTCCCCTGGGTGTCAGAACTGGGTGTCGCTCGCTGTCTTCAAACACAGACTGAAGACCCACCTCCTCAGAGAGTACTTGGGCGAATAGTAGAGAGGTCTCCTTATTGACTCGTGTTTAGTAATGTCTAAACTTAGAGGTATCTTTACATTTTTAGTCTATTCAAACTAGCTGAGGTTATCCTTGGGTAAAGAGCAAAGCACTTTTGTAAGTCGCTCTGGATAAGAGCGTCTGCTAAATGCTGTAAATGTAAATGTAATAGTGATCGCTGATAAACAACCAAACAAGAAAAAAACAGGCAAGCCTTGTTTTTTCTGGACCGCCACTGGCTGCATAGAATCGTCAATGGCATTTCTACAATAGGGAGTTTGGGACCAAAATATCTGCTCTTCATTGTGACACCTATTATTCTATTTATATCATGTACCATTTAATGTGACCCTGCCTGTTAGAGGACTCAAGCTTTGCCCTCAGAGCCTTAAGACCACATGTAGACCACATATTTACTAGTTTTTAGATGTGAAGAGCCCAGGACCAGCTAATGCCACGGTAGTGATGTTGAGTTGACATGCTATCGCTATGTCTTCATATCACGTTTACATCAATACTTCAACCAAGGAGGCCCACCTTCACCTTATCTAAGATTACATCACCAGGTAGCACATATACTTGTTAGCTTTTTCAGGCTTGTCTTTTAAGCAAACAAGAGGCAGTTCTTGCACATGCATGTTTTAACAAGGTCCGTCAGTAAGTTACTCACTCAGCCATGTGCTGTCTCTGTTCAAACTAAATCAAAAGGCAGGAATCTCGCAACCACTCCGTGCTTGAAGACATTTCTTAAGAAATGGCTGTATGTGGCCACAGGAGGACGTGGCTGCTGCGTCAAAGGAAAACAAAAATCCTAAAAATTAATTTTAAAGAAACTAAGGAAGCAAACCAAAGAAGTGGCTGTGGCCAAATTATGTGCCCTGTTTGCAGTGAGTTCAAACACTTTCTCTGTCATAAGCCTGGCTCTCAGCCACTAGCTCCTGTGATGCTGGCAAAGACCGAAACTTCACGTGAAGCATTGTTCTTAGAGCATGCACATCAGTTTAGATGTTTGAGCTGTTCAGTCTAATGTTACCATAAGGTGATGTTATGGCCCAAAATTCTTCTCCTTTGCCATAAAAAAAAAAATAATAAAAAAAATATACACACATATATATATATATATATATATATATATATATATACAGGGGTGGCAGGCAGGTAGGAAGGCAGGAGACGTGATGGTGGAAGGTTGCGAAGACTTTGTCAAAGACATGTGAAAAGAGGAGAGATGGTATTTATAGGATGTTAGATTTTTTTATATTTTGTTGTTTATAGATTGTTTTGTTATTTCATTACATCAATTTTAGGGACATTTCCTACAATTGTTGCTTTCATCTTACTTACTGATGGCCTGTATTTTGGATTCCTTGAAAGCTACATTGCAAATACCTGTTCTGAATCCATCTTAATGCTGTGCCAAAGGAAATTAGGTAGACAGAGAGACACAAACACAGAAGTCTGAATGGAGCTGCAGAACTGCAAACTATCAGAGTCTGTGCCACCACTAGATGTCGCTAAAAGATAAGAGTGCAGTCCGTAGTCCAGGAGGCCCAGATGCAAACCCACGTTCACATTCAATATAGGCACTATTTAAATGACCCTTAGAGGAATATGGTGGTATTGTTATTGACTACTGACTAAATTCTACAGGCCGTTGTGTTGAAAATGTTTCTAAATGAATTCTAATCATGTTGAGTGTTCTTTTAGTGTAGCGTCACACGCGTAACCTAGTTTGCCTAGTTTGCTTCAGTTTAGATGTCACACCACATGTAAAAAAAACCCCGTTAGGCGCCCCCTGGTGAAGAGAGCACCCAACAGCAGCAGCATTAATGCAGTTCCACACCTGCTCTCGACATACACACCCATTACACATTGCTATGTGTAACCTTTTACCCCATACGCTTCAACAATGTTAACATATGGACGGAACTGCAGGGGATATTGACAGAGCCAACATCTGTTAAAAAAAGCACAACATTGAGTGCCTGGATATAATTCCCTAAGCTCCAATATTTCTGTAGTTCTTGCTATAATTAACAATTTCTGCTCATCTACTTATGTTTATCTAAAATCAATATTATAGACGCGTTAGTACGCTGAGGATGTTGGATGATCACCACCTCACCTCATCCCCAACTCTCCCACTCAGCCCAGGAGTATTGGATGGAGCATCACCATTCCAGAGAACACAGTTCCACTGCTCCACAGCTCAATGTTGAGGGGATCTATTCCCCTCTAGCCCACGCCTGGCATTAGGTATGGTGCCAATAGATTCATGTTTTCCAGAGAGTTCTAGTCTACTGGCTTCTCTAGACAAGCTATGTGTATGTCAGTCTGTGTCAGCAGTAAGTGGAACTGAAAGTAGCTGAATGCTATCATTAGAAGTGTGTGTTCACAAACATTTGGACATATAATGTAGTTATGTAATTATTAGTAGATTATATTGTTTGGTTATTATTTCTTTTTTATTAATTTGTTCATTCTTCTATACAGTTTAGTTACATGAATATATAAACAAGGGTTGCTTTCCTGGACAAGGATTAGGCCTATTCCTAAACTACATTATCCTTTCAATGAGGAATTCTCATTCACAATGACATGTAGCAAGCACTAGGCTTAATCCCTGTCCAGGAAACAGGCCCACTGTGTAATACTTAGTGTAAAATTATGTAAATTCATGAATACATTATTTTGAAAATGATTGGGGTTTTTTCAGGGAACTGGGAAATTAGAGGGCTTCTAGATCCACTGTGAGTAGAAAACAAGGTTTGTGGACTGATCTTGTGGTCTATAATCCACGAGTTTACATACAGTTCTGTAGCTTGCATCATGTAATAATGCTAGGAATAATTATAACCAGTATTAGAATATTTAAATAATATTAACAAACAATAATTTACAATGGCCGCCTACTTTTTATAGGCTAATAAACACTACACTGATTTAGCACTTTGTTAATTTCATATTGTAATGAAATAGCCTTCGAGTAACAGAATATTTAAATATTATGATAATGTTATTGCCCATTGTATTTTCAATGACATTCTGTCTTTCTCATGAAATTAGTAACTGTGAGATGATAATGAATAATCAGCAGACAGTGTAAATATCATGATTTCCATCATAGGTTATTGCTGCATATGAAGTTGCCGTGTGGTCCCCCAAGAATGTGATGTGCTGAATCTTAAGCAGCTCACTCGATGACAAAATGGACATATTTTTTGGTCACTTCAGATTAAAATCCTGGAGAATTCCGATTAGAAACTCTTCTGATCTTCATAAGATGAATTATAAGAACGATGTACAATAGCATATTTATTTAGCCCCCCTATTTATTTGACATCTATAATGCAATATATATATATATATATATATATATATATATATATATATATATATATATATATATATATATATATTGTTCATGTTTGTGGACACCCCTTCTCATAAATGCATTCAGCTGACACAGTTGTGCAAATGCGCACACAGATTGTAAAGTACTGTATTGCCAATAGAATAGGACTCTCTGGAGCAGATAAACATGACCTTATTGGCACCACTCCTAGTGCCAGGCATAGGGTATAAAGTGAGAGTGGTATAAAGTGGTCTAAAGTCCCCCAGCATTGAGCTGTGGAGCAGTGAAACTGTGTTCTCTGAAATGATGGTGCTCCGTCCAATACTTTCAATAATTATCTGCTTAATTTAATTGAATATGTAATTACATTCAGGATTAATCCTGTGCAGGAGTGTGTACTCTGTATAGTGTGTATTTATATTTTAGATTTATGTATTTATAACGTAGAAAAATAATAATAATAATAATAATAATAATAATTACATGTAATTTGAGATGAGGTGTCCAAACATAGAAACTCTCTCTCTCTCTATATATATATATATCTATATATACATACACATATAACATTTATATATAATTATAACATATATCATTATTTCTTAAGAGTTTAATTAAATGTATTTAAATATTCACCGCCAAATAGATGTGATCTAGTTGAATCTGAACACACAAGAGCATCACCAGGCCAAGGATTGTCTTTAGTGACAAGCCGCAGCTTTGTTTTTTAAGAGGCCTGGTTCTGTGTTCTTTTTACCTGCTGCCAAATGACTTCCATTTGCATGTCATTCACCGTCCCTACTTTCATCTAAAATAACACTCCTTGCGTAATATTCTGATGAGCAGCAGTGGTAATGCTTAATGATGAGGCAAAGCTGTGGTGCATCTGGCTGCATTGCCCACCCCACCCCCTCCCTCTCAGCAGCAGCCGGTTTAGTGAAACGCAAAGGGTGATGTCCAGTTGTTAGATGGACGCTGGGGCTTTTGATTTTTAATTGTCATTGTAATCCTCTCCACTTGAGGACTGGAAATGTGCCGTTTGAAATCTGTGCCGAAGACTGGGAGGGGAAGGGGGGGTTGTTGCAGGATCAGGAGAAGGGGTGGGGGGTATTCAGCTTGGCCCACTTCACGGCTGTGATGCATTAAAAGGTTTAATCCAACTGAAATGTAAATCACAGTTCTTGAAAACAAATTAGGCCCAAAGATAACAGGATGGAGCTCCATCAATAACCCATCGGGCTCATCCATGGTGGCCTGAGTCCGCTCTGCCGCACTTGGGGCCCCGAAATTACGCCAGGCCTTGTTACCACGGGTAATGGTAGACTGTCAGGTGGACTGATTACAAGGTTATAGTAAACAGAGTGAGCTGCACAAATTGAGTGTGTGTGTGTGTGTGTGTGGGGGGGGGGGGTCACTCTCACAATCACCAGACCGTTCAAACAGACACACTTGCTTGTCACTCCTACATCACTCCTCATAATTGTACATTCAGCTGCAGTGATTTCAGCCAGGCCTCAACTTTCATGGCTTGTTTCTTCACCTTGTAAAAGAACAGTGTAATTGTAGACTATTACAGCACACAAATATACGACGTGAACCTGTGCTGGAGTAGGCCGGTTTATACTTGACAGAGAGGGCACTCAGAATGGCAGCTGGAAGCTAGGGTTTATACTTTGCTTTCTGAAGCTTAAGTCTGTGGGCACTGCATGTTGTATGTTATAGTATTCATTGACTGTATGTATTGGGTTAACTATAGTTAAATGTGCTCGGACTGGAAAACTGCATTTTCCTTGGCACTTGAATATTAAGAGGTTGGTTAGTACATGGAAGTGACATACTGTGAATCTCAAACACCATTATCTCTTCCTCCATCCATCCATTCATCCATCTTTTTCATCCAATTCTTCATGGTCACAGTGGGTCTGAAGCCTACCTGGAATCACTGGGCACAAGGCAGAGATACCCTTTAGAAAGGGAGCCAGGTTGTCTCTTCATCCAAAGGCAACACCCCTAGTCAATTAACAAACCCCATTGATACTAAATACAGTGGCTACTTAAGCAGAATATGGAAACAAAGCTAAAAAGACAAAAAGCTAATGGTATGCCAACTGAAAATGGGAGAATCGCTAAGTATGAAGTGGCTGAACGGTTAACTCAGCCAACATGCTACAATCTTTTCAGCTAGCTCACCACACACTTTGTCAACTGGTCACAGAGAGGACCCAGAGAGGACAGCAACAGTATCTCAGAAGTAAAAACTCAGGCCAGGCTCAGGTAGGCTATACTATTTAGCTGTAAGCTGTCTGATTGGTGTAAACCATACAATAAGAGTTACAATAAGCCCACCGTAAAAGGAAAATCTGCACATTTCATTTGGAGGCAAAATAACAGGGTTGTAAATAAGCCTGTAACAGGCATTTTTCGCCCTGACCCAAGTGACACTTACTATTTATACATGAGATGCTAGCTTAAAATAAGTAAATGCAGTCAATGAATGCATACTGTGGCACCTTTAACATCCCTGGTAGACGGGACATGTGTTTTAAAGCATTTCTCCCAGTCCACTGGTTATATGTCTTGTTTAAAAAGAGATGTAAAAAGCATACTGTGGTTAGGGTTGACATCAGATATCATGGCTGCATTTCAAATTCACTCTAGACGCACATTTGAGTAGCCTGTTATCTGTGTATCTCTGTGTTCTATCAGTGTTGAGTCTCAGGTCAGTAAGCAGGATGCAGATGGACAGGTCAGCCTGTGACCTGGTCTTTTCTTCGTTCCTCTCTCCCCCTCTCTTTCTCTCTCTCTCCCCTCTCAGTCTATCTGTTTTGCTGTCTCTGTTTCTCTTTCAAATATCCCCAAAGGTGCTATTACTCACCTCAATCAGCCCCTTGTTTGGCCCACTTTGCCTCAATTAAAGCGAGTTGAAGTTACAAATTTGTGACAAATTAAGCTCGACGAGATCCTGAAATGCTGAGCTGGGGGCCACGGAGGGGGCAAGACCACTTCAGTGCGAGTCTATCTGAACTTGCCCCAGCATCCCCGGCCCCGGGGGCCCCAGTAGCAGTGATACTCGGAGGTCCGGGGGAAGAGGCCGTCTCTCAGAGCCTATCCCCTGCATTAAGGAACAATCCTGGCCATTGTCGGCTTTGGAAAGTGATGGGGTTGCAAATGGGATCCTCCAAGAGGAAACAAAGATGGTGGGATCGATTTAGTGCAACCGGAGCTCAGGCCAGGTGCCCCTCTTCGACTCCTTAATTGATCTCATTTGTTACTTATACCTCCCGATCAGGCCACTATCGCTGCTGGACCCGTCCCCGGCTGGGGCCCCCGCCGTGTCACCGTGACGACAGGAGCCGCGAGACACTCCGGGGGGCCGCTAGTCACCCAGGCGAGCCGACTCCGCTACTCTTACGGGCTTCGTTTTCAGCCGCACCAACGGCTGCCCTGAAACAGGACGCCCCCAAATATCCCAATTACACCGGCACTTCATGTCCTTTTGTAACTGGATTTCTCTCATTCTCTCCCTCCCAAGCACAAAGGAGATGATTGTCCTGCGGCAGGCGGCTCAAACAGGCATGTCTGTTTTACAGGAAGCAGGAGGATCGCATGTGTGGATAATTACCTCCAGCTTTTAATGGCCCCCAGTAGAGGCCGGTAATAGGCCCAGAGTTATGTAAACTGTCATTTATACAGCTGCCTCCATGCTGTCCTCTCTTGGCTTGTGCTTAAGATCTGATTCGCCAGCCGCTGCTGCTGAGACATATGCAGTCCAGTCATTATCTTTAATGTACTGCGCACTGTAAAACGGCTCACCACATATCATTAGCCAGCCACTGAGTCTTGTACTGTGTAGCGTGTTGCCTAAGTACAGGTGCAGACACATTAATGCCTAATTACAAAAGTAAATAGTTTTGTCCTCCCTGGTGTTCTAAGCTCAGCCTGCTTGTGTTTGTCTTTATGTATACTGCAAGTCAATGTCATGATGTTCTGCAGCTGTGTCGGATGCACTTGAAGGAATCTATCCTTTCGTTTCTTGGTGGATGATCTCAAAAATGGCTTGATACACCAACAAGACACTGCAAGACCCACCATACCACTCATTAAGTGATAGAGCGAGTTGGGAAATGAGTGGAGAGGAAATGGCGGAGCACAATTGGCCTTGCTCTCCTAGAGGTGGGTAGATGGTTTTTACTCCCATCGTCATTCCTAGTGTGGAATTCCTCAGCAAAGGTGTCTGTTAGCTGTCCTATTGGAGCTGTAGAGCAGTGCTCTCCTCCGAACTCATTGGCTACCTAGTGATGGTGCATTAGCAGCAGACTGGAAAGAGGTGGCTTACTTCACATGTGTCAGCGGAGACATGCTAGTCTTCTCCCTCCTAGTGTTAGGGGGAATTGCTAATGATAAGGGGAGTTTACATGAACAGGGATTGAGTAATTGGCCTTTCACTTTGGGTAAAAAATGAGGTAAAATTTTAAAATAAACAATTAAAAAAGAATATTTAATGTCAAAGTGAAAACAGAATTCTAAAGTAATGCTAATTAAATAAAATCTATATAATGTAAAATAAGAACGGCATATATAATCACCCCGTTTAAAGTGACTGATCTAATTCAACAGAGATCCAGGCAGTTGGTGCTAACAGTCTCTCAATCACCTGAGTGCAGTAATTGTAGTATAAAGACACCTGTCTGGAAGGTCCGTTCACTGGTTAATCAGTATTACTGATTATAATACATGTAGCCATTAAGAAAAGGAATACTCCACACAACTCAGAGAATAGGTTAGTAAAAAGTATAATTCAGGGGATGGATACAAAACAAT
The DNA here is from genome assembly GCF_030463535.1 of Salminus brasiliensis. Taxonomy (NCBI): domain Eukaryota; kingdom Metazoa; phylum Chordata; class Actinopteri; order Characiformes; family Bryconidae; genus Salminus; species Salminus brasiliensis. Next base: position 8,925,172 of record NC_132884.1, read on the forward strand.
CCAAGTCCTTGATTTCCTGGAGTTCAGTAAAATCCCAGAAATCGAAGTAACGTGGCACATCAGTAAATCCGCCTAGAGCAGGCCTCACAAACTTAATGAGCAAGAAGGAGACTAGTGAGAGAGGCTACCAAGACACCTATGACTTCTCTGAAGGAGTTACATAAATGCTGCCATCAGTTAAATTGATGTACGCACAACATCGTGCCTAATCTGATGCCCAAAAATCAGACTGAAGAACTTTCTTCCAGTTGACCTTGGAGACCCACATGCCTTTAAAGCTAACTGTAGTCCGGATTTGATTCTCTTTGCCACTCTCCCATAAAGCTTTGACCAGTGAAGAACCCAGGCAACAGTTGTCATATGTAGAATTGGTCCCTCAGCTGCTGAAGCTTTAACTTCTTCAGAGTAGTCATAGATGTCTTGGTGGCCTCCTTAACCAAACTCCTTCTTGCACAGTCGCTTAGTTTTGAGGACAGCCTGCTTTAGGCACATTTACATACATGCCATATTCCTTCCTTTTCTTAATGATGGATTTAAATCCAGTGGAAGGTCAGATACTTAAAATTTTCGTACCCATCCCCTTATACTTTTCAATAACCTTTTCTCAGAATTGTGTGGAGTGTTATTTTTTCTTCATGGTGTTTTTGCAGCCAGGAATACTGATTAACCAGTGACTGGACCTTCCAGACAGGTGTCTTTATACTACAATCATGTGAGACACATTCACTTCACTCAGGTGATCTCCATTTCACTGTTGTGAGACTAGTAGGACCAACTGCCTGTTCTGTTGAATTAGGTCACTAATGAAGGTGAATATCACTTATTTTTACATTATATATTCTTATTTAAATGACATTACTTTTCTTTTTTATATATAAATTAATAGGGGAAAACATGCACTGTAAATATTCTTTAACAATTATAAAGATTCTTCACGTTTACATATCTCTTTTTTAAGCATGTTTTTTTCATTGACCAAAAAATGGTTCTATGGTTTTGCTCAAGCACCTTTAATTTAGCATATGGCACTAAATGAATGCATAACTATAGGGTTGTTGATATTTCCTAGATACAATATTGGCAATAGTGGCTACACTTCATAGTTAACCCTTGTTGGGCTTTTTACTGGACTTACGCAAAAAAAAAACCTACTCAACAAAAACACTGTTGCTGTTTATTGTAGGACATGACTAAGGTCTTTGCTACTATAACAAATGTTGCCATGATGCCTAAATGTATGTGACTGGAGCCTGACTAGTGCACTGTGGGCTATGTCACTCTTAGGCAAAGTCAGTGAGGTTGTGAGGCAGCGTAGCGCAAGCTCTCCTGGGTATGTCATACGGTCAGCTGCACTTTTTTTTTGTCTGGTTTGTCTGTCTTTGTTTCTCCATTTCCTTCGAATCTCCCCTGTCAGTGTCTTCAAAGTTGGCACGGGGCTGCGGCCCTTCCTCGCCCGGAGCTGGGCCGTGCACTTGAGTTGGCTGTCAGAGGCAGAGATGGTGGCTTCGACAGACCCAATTAGCGAAATTCCCTCTGATTCCGAAAACGAATCACATTTTTACTTCGCCCCCGTCCGTCATCTGCCAATTTCCCTGGAAGTTAAAGTGCCACCAATTACAGCCCGCCGGCACCAGCCCTGGCACGCACGTGTCGCGTTCCAGGCATTGGGGTGGTGCGATTCCGAGGCCTGGTCTTTGTCAACCACAACGAGAATGAAATTAGACTAATAGGAAGCTTGTTTCCAGCCACTGATTAAAAGGCCTGCGAGTTCCTCGGGCATCGCCCGCATCCATGTCCGAACGTCCTGAGAGAGGAAGAGAGAGAGAGTCAGATTGCTCCTGTAATGTCATTTCGGACATCAGCACGTCTATCTCCTCAGGGTTATCCTTCCTCAGCCTCGCTTTTTTTTCCCCCTGTAATTCAGGCACCAAAGTCTCCCCTTCCTTTGGGGTGCTAATTAAGGGAAGCGTCCAAAATTAATCAGCAAATTCACTAGGGCGAAGGGCGATCTGTCTGAAGGCCCCGCAAACAAAAGTGCGCTCGCACCGGGCACAAAGGAGCCCTCGGCTATGGAGCGAGAGGAAAACAAGTGCACAGACGGCGATCTGACACAAAAATTCATATAAGTATAAAATTTTACACTCATTTTCAGTGTCAGCTTGTCACATTGAATTATAAAGGTTGATTCGCTTGTTCCGCTAAGTGAGATCATGGGAGCTCGGTCATCTGAACAGCATCATATGGTCAACGTCTCCAGCAAAGGGAGCCGGAGCTAGCCATGGCACAGCTGAGCGGCCACACAGACGCTGTGAAATTCCAGGGATAAAAAAAAAGGAAAAGAAAGAAACTGTAAAATTGTCACTTGCTCGCCCAGACCCTGTCATCCTGTTCTCCGATCTCACCTCCTCTTCAGGAGGAGATGAAGCATCCTCCAGAAGACGCCAGCACTTCATCCCTTCATACATTTTGTCAGCTGCAGATAAAATCACTTATATAACTTCAGCTTTTCTTGTTAAGCGTATCTATATCTCTGCCTTTCTCTCTCGCTCTCTCCCTGTCTCTCTGTCTTTTTTAAGCACTCGCTAATTAGAGCAGAGCCTGGAGGCTATTTGTGACCTTTCCGTATGGAAATGCAGCAAGGCCCTTTTTGCGCAGCGTCTGCCGAGAGGCTGTGAAAGGCCCTGCGTCGCACCTCTCTGGGCATGTTTGGCACTTCTGCCACTGATCCGGCTGCGCGAGGTGTTTTGGCGGGTGATGGCAGCAGATTGATTTTTGACAGGTGTGACTGCAAAGGCCACTGCAGCGTGCAACAACTGTCGGCTGTCACTCATCCTCGTCTTCGCCTTTCGCTGCGAGGCTCGGCGAGGCCGTCCTTGACTTTGGTGTGCAATGGCGGGCCTAGACATGTCCCTGAGAGGACTTTCGGAGAGGCCAGGGTGCACATGGTTTAGTGGACCTGTAGGGGACTGCTGTCGTAGTCAGCAACAGGACTTACAATGTTACAATGTTTTTTTAAGACATATAAAAAATTATGTGATGAGGTGAGTTAAAACACACTGCAAGTGAACAGGCAGTTCTTGCAGTTGATGTGTTGGCTGCAGGAATCTGAGCCACTCTGACAAGGTCCAAACGGTGTCGGCCAAGCAACTGGGTCAGAGCATCTGAGAGCACCTAAAGCATTAGGCAAGTCTAGTGAGGTGATCCGGTATGCAGTGGTTTGACTCTACCAAAAGTGGTCCAAGGAAGAGCAACCTTAACCTCAAGCCTAAGGCTTATTGATGTGATCCACGAAGGCCCCACCTTACAACCTACAGGATTTGAAGGACTGCTGCAAACGTCTTGGTGCCAGATACCAAAAAAACACTTTTACAGGTCTTGGCGAGTCAGGGCAGAACTGTTTCGGTATGAAGGGGACCAACGTTTTGTTGTTTAACATTCACTTCTAGGGAATGACAGTAGTGACAGTATAAACTGACAGATGGGACACTAAGTATAAGCTTTGCACAGCGGTCTGTTGTGCTGCCACTTTGCTATCAGCAGCCGGACTCGAGAAAGCACAACTGGCCAATATCTCTCCAGGGGGTGGTAGATGGCCCTCGCTCCCCTCATCACTCTAAAAGTGATTCTGGCCAGTAAAGACATCTGTTAGCTGGTGCAGAGGAGCTGGGGACCTGACTTTTTCCTGCAAGCGTGTCGGCTGGTGTGTAATAAAATAAATAAGTGAATAATTTTAATACATTTTCAAAGCACACTCTAGCTCCGCCATTTTGTTATGCACACTTTCCAAGTAAACGGTGGTCTCAAGAGACTGCAGTGTGGGGGACTATCATTTTCACTTTACTCAATACTGATAATGTCGCTAATTTGGGCTTTCCCAGCGCAGCATCTCTGCTGAGTATGCAAACAACAGACAGCACTGCATCTTTTGCATTCTTGTGCATTAAAATGAACCCCAATTCATCAGTTGCAAATGGGACTGGGGGGGCACAGACCCTCTGATGCATTGCAACATTTTGCATGAATGGAACAGTGCCTTTAAGATGGGTACTTCTTCCCTCTGCCTGTGAAATGGGCAGGTCCAGGCCATAAGAGAAGAGAGGGCGCTCTGACCCACAGGCCCGTAAACAAAGACGACGGCACTCGGACAGCGACAGCAACAGAAGCCTCACTTCTCTTGTTCCACAATGGAGCTCCGGGGTGGAGTTACGCTTCGGCCTGGTTTTACGTTTCCCCAGTAAAGACAGAAGATGGCAAGAGAAGAAAGTGCTAGACTAAGGTGTTGGCAGCAGACGTTTTATGCAGAATTCAGAAGGGAATGGACCATTTTGCCAATTCTACACAGGTTCTTCAAGGGTTCTTTAGTAAAGGCAATGGTTCTACACAGATTACCAATAACATTAAAACCAATGATAGGTGTACTGAAGAGAAAACACTGAATAACACCTCTTTACAATGGAATGGTTCAAGGGATGGGCTAAACTGTATATATTAGGCAGAGAGTGAGCATTTAGTTCTTGAAGTGGGCAAGTGTAAAGACCTGAGTGACTGTGACAATGGCTAAAGTGTGAAGGCTAGACCACTGGGTCAGAGCATTTATAAAACAGTAGATCTTGTGGGGTGTTCCGGGTATGCAGTCGTCAGTACCTACCAAAAATGTCCCAAGAAAGGACAACTGGTGAACTGACGTCCCCCTTAAAACTTACAGGACTTGCTAAAGTTTTGGTGCCAGATGCAGAGCACCTTTAGATGTCTTGTAAAGCCCATGCATCAACTACTCAAGGGTTGTTTTGGCAGCAAGAGGCTATTTAGTATATATAGAACCTTTACAACTAAAAACTTTGTTAAAGGCTCTATTCATACATTGCAAAAACTCATGTATATGGTTCTATAGAGCACCATGGGTTCAAACCAGAACCAATGTTGCTCATTTTAGACCAAATATTCGTGGACAACCCTTCTAATAAATGCATTCAGCTAATTTAAGTTGTACCCAATGCTGAAATGGACAAATGCACACACAGCTTGTCTAGTTCCTGCAGAGAGAGAGTACTGCCAATACAATAGCACTCTCTGGAGAAGATCAACATCAATCTATTGGCACCTTGCCTAATGCCAGGTGTGGGCTAGAGGGGGGTAAAACCCCTCAGCATTGATCTGTGGAAAAGGGAACTGTGTTCTCTGAAATGCTGGTGCTCCATCCCATACTTTTGGGATGAACTGACATCAGCATCCTGACCTCACTATCGCTCTCATCACTGAATGCAATCAAATCCTCACAACAGAGATCCAAAATCCAGTAGAAAGCCTTCCCTGGACAGTAGAGACAGCTACTCCAACAAAAGCAGGAAAAACTCTTTTTTAATACCCTTGATTTTGTAAGAAGACACAGTGAATGAGCAGGTGTCCCAATACTTTTGTCCATATAGTGTATTTTATATGACATTTATATCACATTTAACATCTTTCTGCTTAGATGTCACTATTTGGATGAACGTGAGACCGAATCAACTTCAGAAGCTTCTTTCTTCTGCGTTCTGGCATTCTTTGCAGTCCTACAACTCACCCTCAGTCCAAACATTTTTTAAATATTTTATTTAAACAGTATTTTTATTTTATTTGAAAGCCATATATTTATAGCGCAGTTTCAGAGGAGGATAGGGTAGACGAATCCCACTGACTTACTTTCCACTTCCATTGTACAGATTTTTCATCAGTTCTGTCTGAAATATTACATGCATGGTATGTCCAAATGTTTGTGGACACTTCTAATAAATGCATTCAGCTAACGTGAAGTTGCTGACACAGATGTGCAAATGCACACACATACAACTTGTGTAGTCCCTATAGAGAAGTACTGCCAAAAGAGTAGGATTGTCTGGAGAAGGTAAACAGGAACCTATTGGCACCATGTCTAAAGTTATGTGACAGCAACTGGTAGGTTCAGGCTTAGAGAACATGTTTGCCTCCTTCTGCTTCTGGCTTTGCTGAATTTGACTATTTGCTATACGCGTTTGCTAAAGATAGTGACCGAATTAGCAGACAGTGTCAGAAGTTTGTGTCGTGACGACCTGCTATGTTCCATGGTAAATATTTAGCAGCGGATGTCTACCGTCATATTAATTCTCGTTCTTTTTTTTTTTTTTAGATGCATTTGAAAAAGCACAAATTTGGACAACACTCTTGATTTGCCCAGAGATTGCGTTTTACATGCTGCTAAATTACACCCGATCTTGATTCGACTTGCCTGTAAATATGAATCTTAATATTCTGAATGTATAATTTCGGGATGTGGGCCTCAACCCACAGAGACATTTAAAGAGATTTTATCCATATTAATATACATTTTTAAAAAGCGGTAAATTAGTACATCAGTGAGAGAGATGAATGGCAATTTGCATATTCCGAACTTTAAAGTGCTCTCGTAATTAGCTAAAATCGAATGTGCTTTAATTTGGCAGGATAATTAACGTGCTGTGCCAAAATAAGTTTCAGAAATTGATTGACCCTTGCTGAGGCGAAAAAGCCAGCCGAAGTGCTTTATGTGTTTTTAAATAGGAGACGGAGGCAGCACTGGAATGACGGCTGACGTTACGGGGGGTTTGGGGGGGGTGGTGGGTGGGTGCAGGTTACATGAATGACCCTATAGAGTCAGACAGTGAAGGAGCTATAGTTGCTTCGACTTGCATACGTAGCCGATTGTGTGACTGGCATTTAATGTATGAATAATGCCCATAAGCGGCCTGCGCCTCCATTGACTCGCTGAAGGAGAGAAGTGCCTTCCTGGGGTGGTTCAGGGCTCTCTGGAGACTTCCCATGTGTGAAAGCTCGTAAGTGTGTAATTACTGATCGGCGCGCCCATGCTGTTCTGTTTGCAGTGCGAGAGACCTCAGTCAGGGAGGCGAAATGAAAGGCAAGCCTGTTAGCGAGTTAGCGTGTGTCATAGCCGCATACATTTGTCCTTGACTATTGCTTGTAGCGGGGAGTTACCTTTCCAAAGCAGTGTGGGGTTTCTTTTCATGGCCTCTAAATGTGACTTGTTTGTTGCTTTGCAGCAGCTGCCCTCCAGAAGCCCCCCACCTCACTCTCTCCATCTCTTTCTCTCTGTGTCACTCTGTGTCGCTCGCTCTCTCTTTCTATCTCTCACTTTTCCCTCCTTTCTGTGCACTGGCTGCTCTAGCGTGAGGTCCTCACGTTACCCACAGGCCTTTGAGCCTACGTCCCTTGGGCGGGAAGAGGGCTAGATTGTGGATTGTGGGTGGCACTGTGCCCTCTTGACTGACCACCTACATCTCCTCTCTCGCAGCGCTGTCCGCATCCAGGGCAAACATTCCTCTGGCTCGCTGATGCAGAGTGACCGCTGAGCATGGAGTCCCCCCCCGCCCACTCACGACCTAGGGCATGTCAGGGTAAAGCCGCAAAAAAAAAAAAAAACGCACACACAGAGAAAGAGAGCGCATCTAGACCTTCTCTATCAGATTACTCCCTCTTTCTATCCCTTTAAATGATGCTTTAACACTCTCTAGCTCTGACATTACAGGTAACATATCCGTTATACCTGACACTCTCTCCCGCTCTCTCTTTTTCTCTCTCATATGCATGTCTCTCTCAGAGGAGGGACAGACACAGACACTGTTAATTAAGTGTAACCTCCTCTGTTTCTTTTTCCTTCAGACCCACCTTGAGGCTTTTGTTCCTTTTATGGACTGAGGCTTGCAATGTCTTGAACTTTACCATGGCTCTTTTTAAAGTTCACGTCACACAAATTCAGTCTGTTTGTGTAATTTGGACATTTGGTTTTGTATGTGGCAGTTAAGCAAACCGTTAATTAATTAATTAATTAAGTGAGGCAGTGGTGGTTAGAGGTTAGAGCCTTGCGTTATGTGCCACATGGTTGTGTGTTCGATACCGGAGTCCACAATGGTAATACAGTCAGTCTTGTTCACCTAGTTTTATGTATAAATTGCTGTATAGGGCTACTTCCTAACTAAGGATCTTATTCACCAACCGCTCATAAGAAGATCATTTTTTTCTGTAAAGATTCTGGCATTTACCAGTGTTTTCTTATTTGGGATTTGTTCAATCTACAAGGACAATGAAGATATTGGGGAATGAAGCCCAATGTTGGTACCCCTCACTTGTCTGAACAAATCTACCCTGTGTACATACTCATCATTTCAGTGGCGTGTTGGTGATTACTGTGACTGTTAGATGATTTAACAAGGCTAAGACAACTGGTTGCCTGCTTATCTGGTTTTGCTGAATTTGACACATATTTGCCAAAAGATAGTGAAGTTGTTTAACAAAATCTAACTCCAGATAATGATCTGCGTCTCAATTCTGTGCCTCTTCGTGATGACCTGCTATTTTCTCTGTGGTAAATATTTAGCAGTGAACGTCTACTGTCACATTATTTCTCTCTCGTTTTATTTTTCATCTTTGGAAATTTGGAAACTCTTGATTTGCTTACAGATTGCATTTTATTTATTTTAATTACACCTTGTCTGTAAACATGAATCTTATTATTCTGAATGTATCATTTTAGGTTTTGAGGCGTGGGCCTCAACCCACAATCCACAGATATAAGAGATGTGAAGAGATTTTAGAGGGCTGTGGGTTCATATCTACAAAGCCATTTTAAGAGATCTGAAGAGATTTTTTAGAGAGTTGTGGGTTCTATACTCACAGGGACATTCCAAGAGATTTTAAAGGGTTGTGGGTTCTATATACCCAGGTATGATTATAGATTTAAAAAGATTTCAAAGGATTGTTGGTTCAATACCCACAGAGACATTTAAAAACATCTAAAGAGATTTAAAATGGTTTCAGGTTCAATACCCATAGAGATATTTTAAAAGAGATTTTAGAGTATTATGGTGTTCTTATTGACTTGTGTTTAGTAGTGTCTAAGCTTAGAAGTATCTTTGAATTTTTAGTGTATTCAACCAAGTTACTAGTTTATTTTTGAGTAAATAGTGAAGCGCTTTTGTGGTTAAGAGCTAAATGCTGTAAATGTAAAATGTTAATGGTTGTGGGTTCAAAGCCCACAGATACATTTAAAAAGATCTAAAGATATTTAAAGGGCTGTGGCTCCAATACCCACAGAAATTATTATAGATATTTAAAGAGATTTCAAAGGCTTGTGAGTTCAACACCCACAGATACATTTAAAGAGATTGGACCCATCTGACTAACCCTGCAGACTGACCCTGGCTTTCCAAGCTGGGATATGCAAAGAGACAAATTTGATGTGTTGAAAGCATATTTCACTTATACGGTATAAGTGATTATATGTATAAATAGTATTATTATATATCTATATATATATATATATTAACTGTCCTATTAAATGAGCTTAAAATCTAAGCTAAGCTATTGTTAGTATCTACTAATAATACTACTATTACTACTACTACTACTACTAATAATAATAATAATGAGGACTAATTGTGTAATTATAGATGTAGGAATTTGTGTACAGTTCAGACTTCATTTTAAGGGGTGGTTTAATGTATTATAATACATTCTGTCATTACATGTTTATTAATACAGAGATTTGCAGTGTTACTGAAATGACTGATGAGGAATTTTATGCCAATTAACACGAGCAACATTGGATTCAGCTGGTCAGTAACTAAACTACGGAACAAATTGACGTTTGTTCTAAATTAGACATGGCTGTACTCCGGCAAATACCCTGTCACCCAGAAAAATATTTCACTCCTTCGCTGACATGCGGATAGGAGCCGTGCGTTAGCCAGAAAGTGTTAATTAATGAAAGACGAGCTTTTTTGCCAATTAAGTGCACATCTTTCAGTGTGTGTATGTGTGTGTGCGTACCCCCTCACCCTGTTAATCATCGCTGTTCCTATGCTCATTGTGTTGCCTTTCACTGCGGCTCTGGGTTTTGTTTTTTTTTCTTTGTGGCCCTTTCGGAAGAGGGAGGAAGGGAAGCGAGGGAGGGTGGGGAGGGGGAGCAGAGGGGAGAAAGGTTGAAATAATTTGTTTAATTTGGAGCTGCTCAGTGTCTGGGCAGGTGAGGGCTGGTGGGCGCGAGCGCTGCGGGGGATCATGGGACGCCAGAGACGGGGTCAAGCTGCCCGATTCGCCCTACGCTACCCCCAACTGCAAGAGCACTGTGACCCCAACCACAACACCCCCACCCCAACCCCCGTTGGAACCCCCACCACCACACACACCACCCTCCGGTGCCCAGCAACACAAAACCAGCCGCTAATTATCTCTGAATAGCAATTTTATTGAGCCCTAATTTGTGGTAATGGATTGTGATAGGTTGTGAGAAGAAGAAAGGGAGAGGCCACGGAAGGAGTGGGCGATGGAGAAAGATGTGTTCTGTAGCCGACATGTCTTTAAAGATGATAGGGGTCTCACTTCTGACCAAAAAGAGAGATTTTTTTTATCTTGGTAAATTTGTTTCCAAAATTGAAAACCTTAAAAAACTATAGTAGTAACATACTACAAATTATGTATTATTAATATTGCAAATTGCTGCTGTCCAGTGGGGAAAAAAAATCTTCATTATTGCCATAAAAGCAAGCGAGACTCATTTTGTATTTTCTCCATGGTTTGAACCCAGTAGCTGTTCTGTACACTGTGTACATAATTCTGGATCAATGGACCAATAGAAATGCTCTAAATTACTTGGAATAAACTCTTATTCTACATTAACTAATTACATGTTTTCAATTTCTTTTTACCGTAGAGAAATGCACATGCATGCACTAAGAGGACATTTAAAAGAAATGTCCACCAATTAAATGTGGATTAATGCGATGTAATCAGAACTGTTCACATTGGGGATGATGGGAGCCAGACAAGTGATTTATGCCATTAATGGCTATCAACACACTGATTCAAAAAACATTTTATTTTACTATAGCTGAAAGTAAGATGTTATGAGACAAAATAGTCCCCCACAACAGTCCCATTTTTAAGATTTACTGCTGTTTTACCAACATCAGATTAATATATTGTCACTTTGGAGATGCAGTTTTTATACTTTTTTATAATTGTACCAAATTTTCATGATGAATGGACCAATAGAAATGCTCCAAAATGACTGACTGAATAAAATCTTCTACTTCCATTTAAAGTTAAAACTTTTTGTTGTTAATTTTTGTCCAAAAGAATGGATACAAAACCTCAGAAATCTGGCATAGGTCCACTGGTTGCTATATTTTTATATTTTTTCAGGATGCATGCTGTGAACCTCTGGTTCCAGTCTACACCAATGGGAAAAGTTTCTCGATAAATGAATTTGTGTCAAAACACAGTGAATGACTGGAAATTATGTTTACATTGAAATTATTCAACTTTGAGATGCTTTTGAAAAATTGGAATTTCCTTTTAAGTATATTGAAGAGTGCTCTGCATGACCACGACTTCTGGTGATAGTTTGCTTATAATAATAATAATAATAATAATATTAATAACTATCCTAAATAGAATAAAATAATTAATACAAATATATATATACTAGTTCACAACTGAAACAGCAATCTCCCAAGATTCAGTGGGGGAAAACAGCAGTCTATCAGCAGCATAGGAGAGTAAAATCAGAAAAAAAGAAAAAAAGGAAGAATTATCTATAATATATATGTGTGTGTATATCTATCTATCTATCTATCTATACATATAACATGCACACGCACATATCCTTTCACACATTGTTGAAAGAAAAATCACGCTCTTTGAGGCTTGCTTGCCACTAAGTCCGCCTATGCAGTTTGCTGTACAGGATATACTGTATAACCTTTACAACGACAGCATCAGCATCCCTACAAAAATCTTACAAAACAAATAGAAGCATCCCTTTAATGCAACCACACAATTTCCATAGATACCATAGTTTTCTTTCCACAGCATCCGAAATAAATATGCTTCTCCGCCTGACACCTTTGGTAGGCTTTTTCCGCAGCGGTCGGTCATGCATCCCGTGTTTGCTCAGGATTTTCAGCAGCGTGGATGCCCATCGCAATGTGCAGCTTTAGAGATTTTAAAGGAAGAGGAAGGGGCTGTGACTGCCCCCCCAACCCACCCCACCCACCCCCTTCCAAAGCCTCACTCAGCCCGTCCACCTCAATCACACATCAGCCGCTTCAGCTGAGCTCCGCTTAGCTAAAATACCTGATTACAATTCACCAATACAATTCAAATATGATACCCAGGCTTAAGGCTAATGCCACAGTAACAATATCATTTATTTTTCTGCCTGTACTCTTTATCCATCTCTTACTGGGCACTAAGCCTCTAAACCCTTCGCCAAACAGATAAAGATCCGATAACCAGGCTGCGTTGTTTTTAGATGTTTCTACAGCTGTGACAATGGAATCCAATGCATCTTTTCTCTTTTCTTGTCTAATAAGGTGTGGCTTTTTTGACTCCAGGCTGACACGAAACGAGGAACAGAAAAGGTTATTTAGCATAACAACGATACAATAACAATAATAATAATAATTCAATCTTTTCAACATTTCAGGCAAACTACCTGTTTACACTAAGTAATTATGCATGCAAATGAACGGAAATAGGGAGCGTACAACAATGTAAATTCTGTTTGGCTTGACATTTTGTGCTCGTGACAGTGATGCATTAAAATGTTATGCCAAATGCTTAGGCAGTTTATTCAGATTATTTCACAAATGTATTCATCAAATCTTACATTTAAAGAAGAACGGCTGGCATTTACATTTTAAGTTTTGCAAAATGCATTAAGTAGAACTAATGAATAATGCTTTTTATTAACGACAGCACATAATAACACGGTCCTCAGGGCAAGTGTAATATTTCAGAGGGGTTCCAGTCTAGCGACTGATTTGTGAAAAGTTAAGTGATTTTAATATTTTGACAAGGACGACAAAGCGGGCAAACAATTGTACTATTTGCAAAACCAGTTTTCCGAAAGACATTTGCAAACAGACGCTACAATAAATGTCTACTTTACTGCAATAAAAGCATGTGTTATATGGAGGGGGAAGGATATATATATATATATATATATATATATATATATATATATATATATATATATATATATATATATGTATGTATATCACTGTCCTTGTTAACATTATCAACAATTATCATGATTAAAATAATTAAATAAAACATTTGACTCCATTCTAGTTATATACTGTAGGCAAGATCAGGCACGCCATTGGAATTATTACTATCAATTATTATTCTGTAATTAATTCTAATCTTATTGTAATATATATATGTATATATATATATATATATATATATATATATACATTATTTATATATACACACAGACACACACACACAATAATATACATTCAATACTTTTTTATTATAGTAAAACACTTACTATTACTAAATCACTACATTAATCACATTTATACAAAAACATTCCCACGCTCTCCTCATGGGAGTGTATTATTATTTTTAGTTGGCATTCAACACCTGTATTGATAAATCAGTGTTTAACGTGTTAAAGCAGGTGAGCTGGTGATTGAACTGAACAAATCCATGTGCTGGCTGGGGGTGATCAGGAGAAATCTGGAACTAAATTTTGTTCTTCAAGCTACCTCACAAGTCCAAGTCTCCACTATTTTCTACAAAAAGAGAGGTTGTAGTTATAGTCCCCCTTTCTGTGTTTTTACAAGCAAACACACTGTCATTATATACACAGTACTGTTTTACATACGTATCGCTTTCAAGCAAAAAACCTGTATCTCTATTTGTATTGTTTTTTGTTTTTGATACATGTTTGAGATGTTGAGATGCTTAAGTTGTTCTATACATTGAGTCCAAATTTTTATGATGGATGGACCATGCACCAAGATGACTTGAAATCTTTTATGTTACGCATAACATTACATATACATTTTTTCCTTCTTTAGGAAAGTGTCCAGTTTTTAATATTCAATATATATATATATATATATATATGTCTGCAAATGTCTTTCGGAAAGCTAGTTTCGCAAATAGTACAGTTGTTTGCCCGCTTTGTTGTCCTTGTCAAAATATTAAAACACATAATTTTGTGTGTGTGTGTGTATATATATATATACATATAATTTATTATTTATTTATTTATTATTATTATTTTATTTTTTATGGCTATCCATACACAGGAGGTTATACTCTGACCACTTCTGGTAATTCCCACAGTGGATTAAGGGCACTTGCTTTAACACAGGACAGAAACAAGCAGACCTTTCCTGGACTACCTGCTGACGCTGCATCGGTTTCGCCTCCTGCGTGTTTATGGTTAACACAGGGAATAACTTTAGGACAGCTGATCCCAGCTCAACGTAGAGCAAAGAACACCAGTCAGAAAGCCGCACTGATCCACAGCATTCTGCTTGGATTGGAACCACGTTCATTAGCAATTCAACTCCTTATTTTTGTTTGGTTTCCCCTCTGGCTGCTAATTAATGCTTAATCGAAACTGCTGAACTGAGCTCATAGAAAATTCATGAATATTGAAATAAGCCCTAACAATTTTTTGGGGGGGTTTCTCTGCCTCTGTTTCTTTCCTGTAACTGTCAGAGGACTGACTCAGTGTTTCGGTCACTGGCTTTCGTCTCTCTCCCTCTTGCTCTCGCTGTCTCCATGCCGCTAACGTATGTGCCCTAAGAGACGCAAAGATCAGCACAAGAGTACGGCCATCAAAAGCTCCTCTTGCCGGAGTCTCGGAACAACAGACAGATATTTGATCATGTCTGCAGGTGTGCACTTTCTTCAAACGGGGCCTCATGGAGTGGGGATGTGTCTTTTTAAAGTACATTAGCATTATGCAGAATTATGCCACTTAGCCAGAATAACGGTTCCCTCACATCAGTGGACTGAATCATGGCACATAATCACACCATTGTGTAAGAAATAAAGCATGTGTCTGCATGCTAGCGTTACGGCTGGCGTTCGGACTTGGGACGGCAGCCACCAGCTCTTGGAAGTGAGGAGGGGAGGCAAGGAGAAGCCCAAAACAATTCCGACCTCCCAGCATGAATTTTTCCCTTTGAGAAGTTCTTCTTCCCATCTACTCCTGTCTGTCTCCATGCCTTTTAATGGGAGATGATTATTAATGTTCCCTTGCAGGAGGAGCTGTCATGTTTCTCCGTGGCGAACACGGGAGGAGGTGGAAAATGAGTCTCAAATATACAGTAAACCGAGCTCTTTACCATATTTCATTAGAAAACCATTTGAAATGGATTTATTCAGAGGTTAAATCTTTCATTTTATTACTATTCAAGCATCCAGGAGAACAAGAACTCTTCCGGATGCTTTACGCAGTCTTTTTGAAGAACAAACATATGTCTATTTTTATTCGCTGACAAAATCGGGAGTGGCACAGAGGGCGCTCGGCCTTAAATCTCACTGACAATCGCTGTAAAGTTACTCAAATCCGACCTGACTCCTGACAAGAGGGCGTAATTCCCTAAAACGGAACATGCCTATCAGTGCAGGCCCCCATTTGCATAATGAGAGAGCCTCGCGTCTCCACCAGCAATGCTTCTGACATTCGCAACTTGGAGCTGTGCTCCAGCAAAAGCGAGAAACGTCGATAAGGATAAGTGAGAGAGAGGAGTGAGGGCAGCCAGATCCGGGGCGGGAGCAAGGAGGACAAAGTCAACTCTAAAGGCACACACACACACACACACAGGGTGCTGACTTTGGCAGAGTGGTTCATCGGAGCAGGGCAAAGTGGCGAACGCGCACCACCACCACCATCACCACCGCAGGAAAGGCTTTTTTGGACTTTTACTGACAGCCTGACAAAAAAGCCACAGCGCTGACGTTAATTCCATGTAGCTCTTTTGCTCTAATTGTTGATTCAATTTGCTAATTAGTAATTTGATTTAAGTGGCAGCCACATCATGTGTTCAGGACATGGATGGTTGTGGTGGTGGAGGGGCGGTTGGGGGGTGGGGGGTGCTAAAGGGAGGAGGAGAGGGGGGGGGGTGGCTGGGACGGCAAAGGACGTAGGTGCCGTGATGGCTTGTCATGCAAGGGGTAGCTGAGTTATGAATATTGTATGAGAGTTCAGTCCTAATTGTTTCTGATTTGTTTATTTTTCAGCGTGCTGCTCTGCAACACACTCCAACGATCCGGGGCTAAACACACACACACACGGATACACACAGACACACACACACACACTCATGCACGCACGCACATCCCCCACAACCAAATTTCACAAGTGGCGTTCAAAGCGTCCATCAAAAGAAGACAGGGGATCACTAGAAGTTCTAGCAGCTCTCAGACAGAAGCACTTCTGTATGGACAGCTCTCTTCAAATTCCAGCTTGTGGAGGACCACCTGAGTACAAAAGCAAACACAACCGGCTCGGAGATGAGAAACCCTGACCTGTTGCAAGCTTGGCTTGCGTTTCCAAAAGGACTGTGGTGAGAGAGAGAGAGAGAGAGAGAGAGCGAGAGAGATGGAATGTTCCATTGGAAACAGATGAGCTACTTTGTTTTGGGACAGAATCTTCAAAAGCATTTTAAAGGCCTTAAATTTGCATGAAATATGCAAGATGTAGATGTGCACTGAAGATAATATACAACTGGACCAGACTAACCAAAAACTGTCATTCCTGGGATGTCAATACAAAATTCCTAGTTTCCATTACTAAGCAGAATGAGACTAAAAAAAGGCCTCCTGCTTCATGAAGGACTCTACCTACGCCATAACATGGCTTTTTGTTGGGCGCCGTGACTGACAAATGCTGTGTTTCTGTTGCTGCTCCTGTTTTTACTGTTTTCACGTCACGGCAGTGCCGCAATATAGAACTTTTTTACCGCACATCAAGACTCCACAAGATCTTCTGAAATCTTCTGGGCCAATTAGAGCCTTCTCGATTGTGAACTTTAAGTCTAAATTGCACACTGCCTCCTGTACAATTACTGACATTACCTTCACAATGAATTTGCTGTCATTCTACACTCTTGAAGGAACACCAAAATACACTGTCTGTCTATTTTCTCTGTTACAGCATCTATTTTCTTTGGAGTTTGGAAACGTGTGTGGTGGGTGGGAAGCTTTGGGGATGTATAAGTGACGCTTCATCACTACTTTGTCTATATAGTATCCATCCATACCACATAATAATAACAATAATAATAATAATAACAATAATAAAAAAACATAATAAAAACATATCATATATGATAAGTGATAAAAATCTAAGTGTACTGGAGTAGACATACCTAAATGTGTATATAAGACGGACAGACGGGGGGATGGATAGTGGATAGACAGTGGCAATGAATCGTGGCCTGGGATTATTATATTACAGAAGAAAAAAGAAAAAAAAAAAGAAAACATTATTTCCTGTTATTACCAAAAGTATTATTGCATATGAAGGCACTGCTGAAACAGAGTCAGCTTGTTTATCGTTTAGATAAACCATAGTCTATATTTAACTTTGTCTTTTTTACTTAATGCATTCTATGGTTTTACTGTGTGCTTTTTAGTATTGCTGCTACTCATTTTCTTGAATGACAATCAAAAAATTCCATTTGCTAATTCTACTCTAATTTCTATTTCTACATATATATATTTTTTTTTATTATTTAACTGAACTTTCAGACTATTCATTTTAAACCATTCAATAAATGTTTAAGACATCATTTAAAAAGAGGCTTTTTAAAGTTTGATTACAGCTCTGATATGAGGACATGTTCTGCTGAACAAACTTGTTGAACACTTGTAGTAAACGGCATTTAACCGAACTCGGATGGTTGAAAAGAGCATCATTGTTCGTAGTTACTCACTAAAGTGGGGTATCATGTTCCCAGACGAATGAAAGCACCATCGCTCCAGTTGCATCCCACGCTCTTTGGTGTCCTCCCAGAAACGAGATGATCGGCTGTCGATCCCAAGCGCCACTTCCAACTGCCAAACCCAGGCTTCCCTTTGGAGTGTTACGCTGCTCCTCCTGGTTCGAACTGGAACTTTGAAAAGACCTGTAGGTCTGGGATTTAAGCCCTTATATTCCCAGAGCCTCGGCCTTGGACTTGCTAATGATACGTTGATATTGAACGGCATTGACTTTTGCAGATGTGAATACGTACAGATACAGCGTGGCTTTGTTGTGGTGATGGTGGGCAATGGTATAACGGCTCTAATTAAATTACATAATGACAAAGATTCTCCCTCAAGACCACTGCGGGCCGGCATATGTTGCTATGGTGATCGTGAATAAGTATGCTCATGTATTCAGTTATTAACGTATTAATTCATACATCTGAGTAGATGTTTAGTTTGGGAATGCTCATGTATTCATTTATTCATTTATACGTTTGGGTCATTCTTTTGGTCGGAAGTGCGGATTTAAGGAAAACAGGAATGGGACCGGGAAAAATATGAGAATTAGAAGAACACACCCCCACATAAAAAAGTTCAGTTAAATTATGTAAAATAATAAGTGAATACTCTACCAAATATTCAATGCTGCTTTTAACATACTTCTTAGCATACTTCCCCACTTTCTTTCTTATTTACAGTCATGTCATTTATTAGATATCTAAATATACTGATTTCCAACACAAATGAAACTGCATGGAAACATTCTGCAAGAATGCAGGCCTGGCCCAGCGGGCCACAGCCCGAGGTGCTCCACTTTGAAGTTCTTTATATTTGTATTGATAAATAAACATTATTTAAAACATCTGTCAAGCCCTGTTAAATATCCTCCTGGTTCAGTGGCTTTCGGAACCCTGGGCACGGAATATTTAATTACGGTACTAACTGAATAATCAAAAAGTCAATTTCCAAACCGCCACCCGCCCCATGTTCAGACAATTGCGTTCGCAATATCTGTGTACGTAATCTCGTTCTCGCCCCTTTCTGCATCCCCTCCTACAGTATTACCGGGGGAAAAAGGAACGAATTTACATACTGTGGCAGAGTTGCCCAACATCGGCCGCATCGCCAGCTTCCACTCGTCCATATTAATTACCGGCTTTGACTGCAGTTCGCCATGCAGTGATAGATTATACAACTGGACAGTAAAGCAGACCCTATTGATCCTGTTGTGTCCATGAAAACGAGCTCGTCGATAGCTAATCATTATTCTGCTGTAAATAGGTGAACGTTTCATGCATCTCATTTAACTGCTACACAACCTTGCCGTGTTGGGCGGGAGTGGATTCTTGGGAGGGTGGGGGGGTTGCGTTTGTGCGTTTACATTGCTGTGCATGGATTTATAATTAAAGGCAAACATAACCTCAATGATGTCTGATAAGTTTACCCACATGATTTCATTACTGGGAGATGCCACCTGAATGTATTCATTGTTTCTATATTGTTTGACACAGAGCACGCAAAATAAGTGTATCAATTATTATGATAATAAATGCAACATATTCTCGCTGCTGCATAAAAAAAACCGGCCAACTTTACAGGAGATGGAAAAAACCTTCTTAACTTGAAATGGAAGTCACTGGAAAAATATTTAATTCCGAGCAATTTTAGAGAATTTTTTTTACTGGTCCATTCATTATGATATTTTTTGACACAATGTAAAGGACAGATTAAGATGATGTCAAAGTGAAAAATGTAGATAAGGCTTTTGCAGGACAGCGATGATGTTACTAGTACAATGCATATTTTTACAGTTTAACTGTGTTTTGTTGTATATTTTTTGCATTATATATATTTGTATTTATAAATGTATGTATTTACTATTTTTATTTTTGTTGCATTATTAAATATTATTAAAACAGATTAATAATGATTATTATCAATTATTGTTTCTTATTAATTCACATCATAGTATAAAAAATATAAGCTATATATATAAATAAACTATATATATATATATTCATATTTTACTATTTTATAATTAGCTTCATTTGATACTTACTGCATACATTTTATATTACTAATCTTGTCTAATGCTATGATCATCAATGTATTTTCCTACTACTACTACTAATAATAATCATAATAATAATAATAATAATAATAATGTTATTATTATTTAAATTTTTTTATGATGTTTCCTTCCTTCCATGTTTATGAATTGTAGCACTATTAATTGCATAATCATATGATATTCAAATAATGATAAAGTATCTTATTGCTTTTTCGTTGCTCACATTAGTAAAACATTCATGAAATATTAATCAGCATGTTTTGCATGTTCAAGTGCTCAGAGTCATTTTGGGGCAAGTTTGGTGAGGCAATTTTACTATTAAATCCATTTGTTGGAAAGTAATTATATTAGCAATGCAAAATTCTGTGGTACTTTCTGAAATCACACTGTTAGACATCAGTATTCTAAAAAAACAACACTTGTAACTCAAACACTAATGTGAACGATTTAGAAACAGATAAGAAATACAAAAATGTGCTCTGTATGTTTGATTGAAACACACTTCTCTTTACATTGCAGCAACTGTTATAGGTAGTGAGGTGGAACCTGTGCATGCGTGCATGTGTGTGTGTGAGTGCGCGTGTTTGGCAGGCAGTACCAGGCCAGGTCAAAGCAGCTTAGTTCCAAGCCGTTGGGTGACCTGCCCGAATGCCATGCTTGCCTGCTCCCACTGACCCGCATGATTTCATTACTGAGAGGTGAGGGGCACACACAGACACACACACACACACATTAATACATAAACAGCAACATGCGTTGAATGCTACTCTGCTATGAGCCCTCAGCTGCCATAAGGAAGGGGTCACACACGTTCAGTCTTGCATGACCCCCAAACCCACAATACACTGAAAACACACACGTGCGAACATATAGACTCCCATTTATATATATATATATATATATATATATAATGACCTGCACTTTATACTTTTGTTTGTTTGTAATATTTTAAGGGGCTACCTTAAAGTTTTGAGCTAATCAACCTCAAATAGCAAGTAAACAGTGCACAAAGCATAGATTGTTGATCTATTAACTATTACACTGCATTTTGTTTGCTTTTACACTGTCATACGTACAATTTTAAATTGCTAACATTTTGAGGTTTTTATCTCAAATAGCATTTTTTGTTTGTTTACAGTATTTAAAGTTTTTTTTAAGCATGCATTTAAGACAAAAGTACAGAACACTGCAATTTTGTACTTTTATACTTTTTTACTGTAAAGATTTGTTCAGAAAGTAACTTCAGAAAGTAAGTTACCGGACTAACGTAAATATTTTTAAGGTTACTAAACTACAAATAGTAAGTTAACTGAACACAGTACAAATTTGTCTTTTATTTCCTTGAATTTCTAATGCATTTTTTGCAGTGTCCACTAGATAATAAAATGACCCCAAAAACATTACATTTCTTAATCATGTGTTTCAGTAGTCTACAAAACAATTTGTGAATTTACTTGATACAAAAGTGTTATTTCTACAGGGTCAAAATACTGTCATTGTAAAAAACAAAAATTGTTCTCATGTCATTTTGGAGAGATTTTGGTCTGTTCATCTAGACATTTCCACACTATGTAAAAAAAAGGTGTAATTTTGAAAAGAAAAAAAAAACAACAACAAAGTTCAAGGTTTTGATACGACATGATAATATTACGGGAACAGAATTGTCAATCAAAAGTTGACCTTTAGACCAAACTGAGTTGCATGTTGAACTGGGGTACACATTTGCATGAAGTAAAAGAAGCCCATTCTTTTTTCTTTTTTTACAGTATATTGTATTGTATCCATGAATCACTCACTAAAAACTATTTCTTTCTACTTCAGCATCCAGCTTTTCAACATTAGCAATATGACTGTTACCTTCATTTCCTTGTTTCAGCTGTGGCAGACGGACTCACTGTACTCTCCTGGACGTGGAACCAGTAGGGGTCAAGCCAGCGCATGTTGTGGTGGTCACTAGATGGCGCTGCAGGTTTGTGGTCTGCGTCTGCAAATGGGGGGAGTGGCGGCAGGACTGTGGCACATCCCGTCTTGTCCTACACAGCCTGATATACTGACACAGGGTAAACACAAGACAAGAAAAGAGAGATATCGTCATCATACTGTGTTGCTCTGTTTACTGGGACTTTACAGGGCGCAGCAATCAAAGTGGTCAAAGTTTTGAACCATTATCTTAGCCAGATCAGTCCACCTTTCATCTTCTGTTGTTGGTTCCATTATTGGTATTTGCTTCGGGACAAAACCCTGTGGATCCTGTAGACTTGTGTGTAAAAGAGGTTTGACGCTAGTACTGGGACATGGATTTCTTATGCAATGGCTCCTTCCTTAGTAACAATAAGAGCTGTCATGATATTAGAATCTGAATTCTGAAGCCGATGCCAAAAATAGTATCAACCACAATACTCAATACCAAATGATACTCTGACAACTCATCATTGCCCAAACAGTTTCTTGGACACTGATAAATTAAGTGCAGCCCTAATCACAACTGTTGTTGTGGTACTATAAAGAAAAAACTACCTGAATAAACAAAGCCTAAAACTAATCATGCCATACCCTTCACTAAACCCTAGCCCTAAATGCACATTTCCCAACCGCAGCTGTAGCTTACAAGAGTAACAGTTTTTTTCACCAGCACAGCAACTTTAAATATTGTGTGTGTGTGTATATATATATATATATATATATATAGTGTACATAAATAGTGTATGCATATATATATATATATATATATATATATATATATACGTGTGTGTGTGTGTGTGTGATCTCTGTATATGTTGTATACCTTACTTAACTGAGGTTATTTTCTTTGACAAAGCTGTTTATCTTTTTTCATTTAGTCTACCTTATATTCTGTCCTGTTGTTTCATGTGACCAGACATCAGCTATCAAAGCATTTCACTGCTAGCTGTTCTGTGTATAACCATGTAACTTTGTACTTTTACTTTCAATATTTTCATACATTCAATCTAGATTCTATTAGAATGAAACATATTTTTTAAACTCTTCTATTCCTTATTAATAAGTCAGCCTGTTTGCATTGCAGTCACTGTAGTAATATAATAATAATAATAAGCTTTTGGGTGTAATATAGCTGATATCTTAAGGGATTCATTAACTTGACTTATTACAAATCTATTTGTAATGTAAAAAAAGAGAGTATTGTATTGTTTGTTAAACTGCTGTAAAGAGAAGGTACTTTCTGGCCTTTCTGGTAAATGTATATAGTGCAAGCTTCATGTGGTGTTTTCAGAAATTATGTAAAATAAAACAAAATAAAATAAAACAAAAAAGGTTTTTGATCTGAAAACAATTATAAATTAATCATAAATTAATATAGCCAATAACAAATAAAATTTCTTTAATTGTTTTTTTTTTCCATATTTTTCTTAATTATCTATAATGAATACTGTGGATGAATGTATATAGTGATAAGACTTTTGGCCAAACCGCTCAGCCCTATCTGTCACACCCCCACACAGGAGACTGAAAGATGTGAGTCTTGATTACAGTAATAATCCAAGTTGTGGAGTGAATGAATTGGCTTGGGTGTGTGCGTGTCTGTGTTGGGCCGGGCTGGGGGGTCGGGGGTGGGGGGTAATAACGCAGGCTGTGTACAGTGCAGCTGCCCACTTCAGAGCCACCTGACACAAAGCCTCCCGCCACCCTTGTTCTTTATCCCCTCCTTCTCCCTCTCTCTTTCACCCCCCCACCCCCCATCCATCCCTGGTTTTTAAGAGGTCCACAGTTTCTGAAAAGAAGTGGTAACACTTGCTGTCCTTCTGATTTCTGTCTCACGGTCAGAAGAGAAAAACACTGAAAGCAAAGCACGCATGCCAAAGAATAAGGGTCATTATAATATCCGTCAGCAAACAGGTACCAGAATACACTATTACTGCACGCAAGACACCTCAAACTACCCCTCCTTTATTCATTCATTCTGCTGTACCCCTCCCTGCTCCACTCCCCATCCCCCCGCCCCCACACCCCCCACCAAATACCACCCCCTTCTCCTTCTGTACTGCTACAATTCTCAGGTCGCACTTTGCGCATGAAATGCATTGTGAAAAACGGAAGACTGGAGGGAAATTGAGTCTAACAAATAGCTTGAAAGGAAAAACACGGCATATCAAACTCGGCCCGGCGACGACAGACAAAACGCTGCCGTTTCCTCCTAACTTCTGATGTCGATACGCAACAAGCTAGTGCGCTGACGCCGGCGGAACGGAGGAGCGACAGAATCGGCCCTGCATTTTGTTGGGCTGTCAATCTGACTTGAATGGGAAAAGTTAGCGTGCTGGTGTTCTGTTAGGTAGGGAGAAAAGAGGAGCTTGTCTGATTATCAGCCTCTCAGAAACTTCAGTCCTGTGTGGAGAGGAAGTTAACCTATTAAACCCTAAATGATCGTATTGGACGTGTTTTTAATTCCTTGATCTCACAGCTACAAAACTAACATAGCAGATTCTGAATCGTACAGTTTTAATAAGTAGTAATAAGTGAACAGTTTGACTACGGGAAACAATAAAACATGGCAAAATTAAGAGCACAGCTTAAACCAAAAGTAAATGGACAGTGCATTCAACTATGCAGGCGTGTAATCTGTACTTATTTTCACATAGTGTAAATCGACAGGGTGTGCCTACACTTTTGCATCCAATTGTAAGTTCAGTATATAAATAGTATACCTTTACTCCTACTAACATATGCTTTGAACTCCCTTACTGTCTCACGTGTACTTTACTGTGTCATTACTTTGCTATTGTGCTATTGAAAGGAAGAAAACTGGACTACCAGAAGAAATATATGATGCATTATTTTTCTATACAGGAAAGTTTTTGTGCAGACCCACAGGTCTTTTCAGAAATGTAAAATAATATAACAATAACTGATCATATCTAGAATAAGTCGGTGCATTTACTTTGAATGCTTTAGTAAATAAAAAAAAAATGTTCTACTTTTAGTCACACAAGATCGTACAAAGTACCTCTACTGTCACTCAAACACATGATTTGGGTAATTTGTTCAACCCTAGCAAAAATGTCAAACATCATGATGCTAAAAGACATTTGCATGGCAAGCAATACATATGTCATGATACAGAGCTTTTCTGAGGCTGTAGTTGAGATGGACAAAATGCCCCAGCAAAATGTTTGTGATTTAAAAAAGACATTTGTAATGTAATGCTGATAAAAGTAAACAACTTTAAAATGAAGATAAGAAGAAAACTGGTTAAGAAAAAGCTAAAATGTAAATAAATAAATGAAATACAATGGTGGCTTAATGGCCTACTGTTAACAGGCTCGCTATAACTGTAAATTTATATATTGTATATTATCTCTATAATATATATTTATTATTTATTGTACACAAAATGCAAACGTCTGATGACATCGTTAATGTACACTGAAAAAGATACTGGTCTAAACTGCCAAATGCAATCTCTCAGACAGACAGAAATTCTGCAATGCTTTACTTTCTGTGGGCAGCTGCAAGACTCGTCAGAAAGATAAACACACTCTGACGGATTGGAGATCGCTTTTGCTTTTGTTTTGAAGTTACATTAAATGCATTGGGGTTATAATCTTTATAAACCATCCCCTGAGAGCGGCACTTTTGTTGTTGTTGTTTGTGAGAGGGGGGATGGCGTTGTGGTCAGTATTGTGATTTTGTAGCCCTTTTATGGCCTGTTTTTTTTTTTTTTTAGTTATTTTTTATACATCCAGCCCCATCACGATTATTACTCTAGCCTGGCTGTCACCATCAAAGAGCTGTCTCAGGTCCCTTAGAGTGTACACGTTTGTGTGTGTGTGTGCGCGTGCTTGTGGGTCTGTGTGTCCACATCATTGATATTCGGCTAGTAAAGCAGCAACCTTTCCACACAGATCAGGAGAATACTAATGCCCTGTCTCTCTGTTGTTTTAAAACAACTAAATTACAGAAGCCATCCTCAGCGAGTGCGGAAATGACATAACATGCACACAATCATTTTCCCAGGTCCTGAACGGAGCGAGAGAGAGAGAGAGAGAGAGAGAGAGAGAGAGAGAGACAGAAAGAGAGAGATGGTAATGACACCATTATTCAGTACGCACCACACACACAGACACACACACTTTCAAGAGAGGACAGAGATAATGTAGCTTAGATATTACAAAGAGTTGTTTCAAGTGCAACTGTGGCATTTCCTTTTTATATAAATATATATCTACACTTTCTTTAATAAAGAAAACAAATGCATTTCTTTCACTCGCGCAGCGCCTTATTTTCCTGAAGAGACACTGGCTGAAAAATATTCACTTACTGAAATAGTTTTTTTTTTTTCTTTTTTAACTGTTTCTTCAAGTTTTTTTTTTTTGGGGGGGGGGGGCTGTTGTCATCATTCAGGAAAATAAGGCATGCCTATGAAGGGTACACGGAAAGCAGTGCATGGCCTAACACGTTTTGTTTTTTGCCATATAATTTTAAAAACACTTGGGCAAAATTAATACATTTTTGTATACAAGCAAATTCCAAAGCTTTATAACTACCCTGACCCGGCTAAAAGAAGACAGCAAAGCGCTTTCAGGTGGTCGTTTCCTCCGTCTGTAACGTGATTTTGAAATGGCAGTTAACAGGAACAGTGGAGGTCAAGTTTAGGTCTGGAAAAAAAACAAGAAACAGCCCTGTTTGTATGTAAAAAAAAAAAAAAAAAAAAAAAAAAAACAACCCTCAGAAAGATTCAGCAGACTCTGGATTAAGGGTGCACTGTTCTACTGTGCAGCGATACCAGAAATATACCACAAATATGTCTAATGCTGTGTTGAACCAGACAAGCTAATCCATATCAAACGAGGCAATGTTGCAGAATTGTTTGATTACAAAGTGGAAAAGCTACAAATTTTACATTATAAATAAATAAATCGTTTTTATTGGGAGGCTTAGTTAAACTCTAAGCCGCCGCCTGAAGGCCGCACTTTCACTGTGGCTAACTGTTCACTTAGGGGGTGGAAAATATGCAATATAATGTAATATAGAAATGAGTAGTGTGACTTATGCACACAACTTAGTAACTAAAAGAAAGAAAAAGAAGAAAAAAAAACAACACTTATAATATAATAAAAGTCCTCCGTTAACCCCAAACCTAAATGGTTTCATTTCGTCTACGGCGGTGTTTACAGCTGGGACACATCTGTGTGGTTCCTCATAATTCTCAATCAGAACGTCATTATCTCTGATTTGGAAGAACCCTTCACCCATGCCAGACTTTTTTTTTCAGACTAAAGGGCAAAAAGTCTAAAATGTCAAACCTCAGTGTTACCATCCTTGTTTCAGCACCGCTAGTACATCACTTCTCCCTGGCGCTGAGCGATATAACATACTCAGTCCTCTTTCGCTTATCCTAGTTTAACATAACTCATAACCCATAACGGAATTTTCCGAAAATGTATCACGATTCTGTATAGAAATGATCACTTTATTGGCTGTACTGTTTGTGTAAAACTATAACTGGCTTCATACCTCAGTTGCACCTCCTGATCTAACCGCTGCGGGAGGTTACCAGTTGCTCGCTAGCCCGCTGCTCGCTCGCCCTCTCTCTCCTGGCTCCTCGTGCCCAGATAGATGTGCGGACGCCGTGCATTGTGGGTATTGAAGTCCTTTGCGTTGTGTACTCTGCGCTAATTGCATTGAAATGTTTTGCTGTTGAAACTACAGCGTCGTCAATGTTGAGAGCCATGAAAAAAGTTAACGTGGTGACCTAATCTTCACGTTTTTACTCTTTAAATGATTAAAACAAACACTCAAAACTGTTTATTAGCTTAATGTAGTGGATCATTTTATAACAACTGCTAATAAACGTGATTTTGTATTAGGGAAAAGATCACTAAGTCAATTATACACGTCTTCCGGTCCCTACAAATATAGTGCTAGTTAGATGCAACTGGTTTTATTTTATTTATTTATTTATTTATTTATTTATTTATTTATCAAACCGTACAATATTTCAGAAAAATATAATTATTAAATAATTATTAAATAAATAATAAAGAGCTAAAAAAAACCCCACAAATATAAGTCTAATATAAACCTCTGTCCAATGCTGAAATTACCTGCTGATACCAGTTTACAGTCATTTGGATTATTACTGTATTTTTTCACTTGCAGCACATCCCAAACAATGAAGCCATAAATTCAAAACTCAGCACAATGCAAAGTTAAACTGACTCAAAGTCCCTCTTTCACCTTATCTAAAACCCATAAAGCTTTGAATGCCGATATATCGCTTAGCTTAGAAGACAATGTAGTCGTCTTGTTCTTGGCAGAATGAGAGGGACCAGCTGTTATTAGTAGCCAGGGTGAAGTGTTGATAAGGTGTTTGCTGTCTTAATGGACAGGCACTGAGTGCAATGCTGGCTTTCACATTTCTAGTAGCATCTTAAGATGGGGAGTCCAAGATAGTAGGTGCGGAAATAGATATGACTAAAAATTAAAGAGAAATTGAAAGAAAAAAATATAACATAAATTCTAAATAACTGTAAATTCTGTGATTTTTTTCACACAAAACACTTTGAACAGTGTCACATTCCTGTAATCTGTGTGTGTAGGGAATTGTCACAGTCGGTAGCAGTAGGGGGATTTGTGTGTTCTGCTGCAATTAATACACTGGCTAACTCAAACCCATAAAACCCATGAACCCATAAAATCACCAAAGACACATAATACAGTTTTTGGACATGGCTGCTGTCTCTCTTTTATGTGTGTAATTATTATATCCAGTGGGGATGAATATTCGTAGACACCATTACTATTACTAACTTGTTAGTAAAATCTCAGCACATTATCTATACGTGTTGCTTATACAGGCTACTTGAACGTGGGTATGTGAGTATCTGTGTGAATCTGCCCCTGTGGAGGAGGTAAGAGGAGGCGGCCGGCACCGTCTGAAGCTGCGACCTCCTGGCCCTCTCTCCCCACAACAGAGAGCATCCTGGGTAATGAATTGCCCCACTCCTGCTTATTAACCTCTGCTAATGAAATCGTCAGGACACTATTGTTCCTCTAATGAACCTTCAATGACAGGACAGAGCTCCATCTTTGTCCTTCGACACCACAGCTAAATTAGAATTCTATTCTTCTCTCTCTCTCTCTCTCTCTCTCTCTCTCTCTCTCTCTCTTTCTTTCTTTCTTTCTGGAGGGGTGTAAGAAAGGACGGTGTCCTGGCGGTGTTTCCGTGTGGTGCGGCGCTGAAGGGCGGATGGCGGGGATGGGTTCCCTGGTCTGTGGGTTAGCTGTGGCCAGCAGCAACCTTGCGTTAGCCGTGATTAGCACCTCCAGTGTGGAGCCGTGCTGCTAATTACTTGCTCGGCTCTGGTTCACTGAGATTTAAGTACCAGCGCCATCCCATTATCTGCAGTCCCTGAAGTCTGGCCCCGCCATGCTGCTCTGTAGAGCTCACCGCAGGGTTATCGATAAGAGCCGCCCTGCCTAGGCTTTTGTGGAGCTTATACACACACGCACACACACACACCCACTCACACACTTCCTCTGTCAGTGTGCACCTACACACACACATACTTTCTTTTTGCCCACACATACACACTCTGATAATCCTGGAAATGTATGTGTGTCTGTGTGTCTGTGTGTGTGTGTGTGTGTGTGTATGCACGTGTATATATATATAGGCCAAAAGAAGTACATGTTCTCCAACTGGCCACATGGGGGTTTAATAGTAACAGGCCAAGAGGCTAGTTGCAACAAGCACTAAAAAGTCAAGCAAATATGAATTAAATGCACGTCTATGTAGTTTGAACCAGATCAGTTTTTTAACCTAAATAAATGAAAATACATGCATCAGATTAAATATGACTAGAGGATGTGTCAAACCTGGCAAATTATTTTTCGCCCATTAGATAGAACAGTGAATTTGTAGTATGTTTGCACATAAACCTCCATGGACTTATACGGGTTTCTCTCACTGTTTACTTTGCGACGGCTTGGTTGTGAAAATGACTTACAGTGACTTACACTCACAACTCAGCCGGTGGTACATTTTTTTCTGTCCTGGCACCAAAGTGATTGAACAAGCTTCCCTTGGGTGTCAGAACGGCAGAGTCGCTTGCTATCCTCAAACGCTGACTGAAGACCCACCTCTTCCAAGAGTACTTGGGCGAATGGTAGTGTTGAGTATTGTGGTCTCCATACTGAGTTTTGTATTCAGTAATGTCTAAGCTTAGAGGGATCTTTTGAATCCTAGCAGAACGTCTGCTAATTGCCTTAAATGTAAATGTAAATTGTACCCCCCACATGAGATTGTGCCCTTTACAGGGATAACCTAGACCATCCTGACCAGATAAGGTGTTTTGTACAAAAGCTAAGTGATTCATTTTTATTGATATATATATATATATAATTATATATATATATATATATATATATATATATATATATATATATATATATACATTTTTATGTATACAATGAATACACATACACTTATGCAAAATAAAATTTGGGCACCCCTTGGGCACCCACCTCTGCAAGTTAACATGAAACATTTAAAAGACAATGGCACATTAAATATAATGGGTTTTGACCAATTTAAAATGTTCAGAATATGATCAGAAAAATGCAGATTTTATACTAATATTGATGACCCGAGAATGGCTGGCTCGAATCCCGATCCTCCCAGTGTGCCTGAATTGGATGGGGAGTCATTCTTCTTGCCATCAGCAGCCGGAGCCAGAAAGAGTGCAATTGGCCTTGTTCTCTTCAGGTGGGTACATGGCTCTCTCTCTCCCTACATCACTTCAGTTTGATGCTGGCCGACATGGGCGTCTGCTAGCTGATGCACTGGAGCTGGGTTCCCGGCACTTTCCTCCGAGCATGTTGGTTTCCCAGTGATGTTGTTTCGGAGCAATGTGTCTCAAGTGTCACATGTGAAAGGGTGGAGAGTACTGATGAGTGGGTTGGGTAATTGGCTATATGAAATAAATATAAAAATAAATACATAAATATCTCATCACTGTCTCAAAAAAAAAAAAAAAAAAAAAAATATGTATATATATATATATATGTATATATATATATATATATATATATATATACTGTCTTATATGAGTTCACCTTAGGCCCACTTTTGGGCCAAGCTGACAAAGCAATGAAAGCAAAGGGGTTTGTAAAAAAGAGGGGTCTGGGCATGGTACAAGCCAGGGCCTTTGCGGGGGTGGGTGGGTGGGTGGTGCAGAGTGGTTGAATTGGTTAGGGAGTTTTTGGAGGGAGTCTCCACCCTCTTGGAGTTGTCATGTAAGCCCCCAAGTGTGCGGAGGCCCCGCTCTGCCGTTCACCCCACAGCTACTAATTACAATTCACATGTCACATGTTCGCCGGATAATGGCAGTCGGGAAAAGCGGGATTGGAATATTCCAGAAAGCCTGCGGGGGTGTCAGTGCTGTGGAGAGGCAAGTGTGTCTGTTTCTCTCGGAGAGCGAACGGTGGCAGGGTGAGAGTTGTCGCTATATTTGGCATCTCTGCGTGCGCCCATGCCCTCTCTGTATATCTGTCCCTGCCATCCGTCCTTTCCGCTGGCACAGCGATGGCTGTCTGGGAGGCTGAAGATGGAGGGGCATCTGCCGGGTGAGGCTGGCACACGCGGATACGGGGGGGAAGGAGGCCCCGCTCGGCCTGGTCCAACAGCATGACATCTTCTGGAATGAAACCACACCCCATCTCTTTCTCACCCTCTTCTTCCTTGCTCTCTGAATCTCCCTCGCTGGTTCACTTGCTTGCTAAATAAACTCTTCAGTCCTTGCCTAAATCAAGTGCTCCATTCTATCTTAAATAGAAATAGACTACTACTCAAGTATGTAAAGTTGCAGACAAGCTGGCAAGTTTAGGCACCCCTAGTGAAATTACATGTGTGGTTTTCATGTGATGCTCAACAACCTTTCTGTCTATTTGTGTAAGTATCCATTCATCCATCAATCCATCCGTCCTTCTATCAAACCATCCATCCATCTATTGTTCTGTTCGGAATTTGATCTTCAAAAACAAAGGGATCATCATCATCCACCGTCCTCATTGACCTTATTTTCAGCTTCTTCACTCTCAAGGTTCTCCTCATTCATTGCATTCACTCTCCTTTGCTCAGCTTTAGTAAGGTCTGAATGAACTGTTTGTATTCATCCTCAAAAAGGTTAAATAATTTCACACTTTTCCGTGGCCAAATCAACAGCCGCCGCTGCGTTGTGGAGCCAGCGTGGTCATTTTCGCTCTGCATTTCATCCCGTTTCTTTCCTACTGAGTTTTCTTTTTGATTTGTGTGCATGAGTGTGTGTGCGTTTGTGTGTTTTTATCAAGTTCTTTTCTTCTTCTTCTTCTTTTTTTATATAAAACAAACAGCGTTAATGAACCACTGTGCTGACATCTGCAGGAACCCAACAACTAAATTAATGCGTGCACCACATATCAAGTAGGAGCCTTCCTACTGTCAGACATGGCATCTCAAAGAGAATACATAACAAGCCGAGACAGCTCGGAGAGTGCTGAAAAGAGAGAGAGTGAGAGACTCTATACCTTTCTACTCCAAGTAGCTATAGACTCTCATACTGTATACACAAAGAAAACCATTGCATGCTAAAAGTAACCTTAACACTGTGGAATTAGGCTAAGCACATGGTCCTGTTAATTACATGGATATAAGTGTTTTAGGATTGGGCTCATTTTGTTATAGAATGAGGCTCATATTAATCAGTTAAGATTAAGATTAGAAATATTATAACTGCTTATAACACTTATAATACTACACAAATGCCCCACTAAATATTTCAACCATATCAGGCAGACATTTGAAATATGTCTATAAGTTATTTATTATATTCTTAATAAATACATGATAAATCTAATACATGTAGGGTGAGACATTTTGCAAATTTGGAAACATGTGTATATATATATATATATATATATATATATATATATATATATATATATATGTGTGTGTGTGTGTGTATGTATGTATACACACATATATATACACATATATAATTATACACATATATACATATATCTATGTAAATATACATACATACATACATATATAAATGTAACTATAATTAATATAAATATGTTTATGTAAATATAAAAAAAAGTGTTAACGCAAATTTGTTGTAAGCATTTATTAATTATCAGAGTACTCTACGCACATTTGGGAGTGATTTTCAGAGTGGGACCATGTTTACCTCCTGCGATCAGCAGACTTGTTTCCTTATCTCTTTTCCTCTCCAAAGCGAATGTCTGATTCCTTTTTTATTTTGCTTTGTTTTTTTCCTCCCCATAATCACCAAGGCAGCAGTGTTGTCTGGGCAGAGAGAGGCTTTGGTGTTGTAAATTGATTCGGTGGGGAGAAGACGCTGATGGATGAATAGAAAATGAACATCTTCATGACTGACCCCTCAGCCGCCGCCTTGCAATTGCTTCACTCCCCCCAGCCAGTCGTTGATTGACAGCTCCCCTAATGAGCTGCGGCTGACATGGTGTCATCATTCACCTGGCCTGGACCCTCCTCCAGGTAACAACCAGCAAGAGAGAGAGAGAGAGAACGAGAGAGTGAGAGACAGACTTTATGGTTGTATGCATTAGGGGTGCAATGCAACACCATTGACCGTATCTGTATCAGAATCAATTACAGCTCCAAATATCTGCGGCTATGTTCAGATCCGAGGCAGAGGTGGGCGTAGTGTAACTCAGAACTGGGTTGGTGTTCAGACAATATCACAAACAGCATCACGATTCGCTTTTCAGGACAACTGTGTTCAGTCGAACATCCTGACACTCCTCATAACTCCTCATAACTCCTCATAACTGGGTAGATTTTTCTGTGTCTTTCATTTTACACTTCTATGCTTCCCTGTCCAGTGGTCATTTCTGAAACATGTCTGATAGCTTTGGTGTAGGCTAAATAGAAGGACATATGCAAATGTGATGGTTTTAGGGTATCACTTAACAATAAGAATACCCTTAGAAAGGCTATGTGAGTTTATTTACACCCTAAAATCTATATTATTAATTATCATAAGTTTACACAATTTGAACTAGCATCAGCAATCACTAGCAATGCCCTCAACACTACAGGGGTGAAGACAAGCACATATCCTCCAAGACATGTGACAGCAGCCAGTCACTTTTTTCAAACTGCCTCTGATGCAGGTAAGCGTGGCTCCCCAGCACCGATACGACACCTAACAAACGTCTGTGCTGACCAACACCACACTAGGAGTGAGGTGGGGAGGAAGTGCTATCAATCTATCCCTTAAAAAGATCAAGGCCAATTGTACTTTCTCGGACACCGGCTGCTAATGGCAGGCAGCATGACCTGGGTTTTGAACCAGTGGTTCTCGGATCATAAAGGCATTGCCTTAGTCCACTGGACGACTCTCAGCTCTATTAATGCGCAATTGTAAGAGTAGGCAAGCAGTAAAGCAGTAAACATACTATTTTAAGTTGGCTTGACATATTTTTCACAGCGCTGATATTTCAATGAAAAGTTGTGACACATTTACAGTACCAGTCAAAAGTTTGGACACACTTGATTAAATGTGTGCTGATCATCACGGTAAAATCATTTGATCCAAATGCTACCTAGGGTGACCGTAGAGTGTGCTCTTTAGGATGTGTCGGTGTCCAGTGTCCATATTTAGAATGTTGTAGCTGCATGATTCGAGAGGTATTTTCACCCTCACAGTCCTACAACTTAGACCAACAGAGAATACTCTGTGTGTCCCCAGTGTCCACAATAATATGGTCTTCAGCACACATTCAACCAGGTGTACCCAAACTTTTGACAGATACTGTATATCTATATTAACGAAGCAAATAATATAGCTAATGGTACAAATATCTACGAATACAATATACGACTGTTTCTTTATCAGTGATCAATGATGGAAACCACACTTGAGGGGTCCTTATGGCTTAAGGAGCCCTAAGCGACTGCTTGAAAGGGCCCTAAAACGAATGCTGGCCTGTGAATTAATGCTGATTTTTATTACAGGGAAGAAGTCATCCAAATGAAACAACAGAGAGGAGAGAAGTTTTTTTTTGCCTACAACAATTAGCTCTGAGACAGAAGCCTCACTTGTTTGTCTAAGTGATTAAAAGGTGAGGCGAGTGTGTTGATGGTCTGTCCTTTTAATCAGAGAGCGTACGTTATTATAACCTTGATTAAATCTTCATATTGTCACCTCTCATCAAGACAAACAGGTAGGATGCCGTTTTGATTACAGTGATTTCACTCTGTGCGTGAGTCGGGGTGTGTATGTGTGTGTGTGTATATGTATATATGCGTGTGTGCAAGAGTCCCTGCCTGCCTGCTTGTCTGCCTGCCTGCTTGTGTTTAAGCTTTTGTTAAATCGTCTGAAGGACAACCTGTGACAAATGCGCTGAAGGCCGTGACGGTACCGCTGTCGCTCTATACGCGGCGAAGCTCTCTCACATACAGTTAATGCGACCAGGCTCCGTCTTCCACCCACCTCTATGTTATCGCTGCCACTGTCGCGTTAAATCTGTAACGTGTAGGCCACATATCAAGTTGCAGTGTCATCCAGCCTCCTCTTCTCTCCCTCGGCACCGAACCTGCAATTAATTAGTAGCTGAGAGTGAGTCAGAGTCTCTTCATGGCTCATAATGATGATTTCACCAGTAGCAGCACGCTGACAGCAGCCCGCTAACGCTTACAAAGCCAAGTCAGCCTCGCATTACATTGCAGTAGACCACACAGCTCAACCGTGGAGTGACAGTGAAGGCCCAAAGGCCTCATCTACCTGTACGGACTCTTTTAATTGCACCATTCTACGAACAAAGGCTAGCAATAAAGGAACTGCGACGAGATAATGAGACAGGTACTGTAGAAATGGGCCCTTTTTTCCCCCCTACAACGTGCAAACTGTATTCACATCTCCAAACTAGTGCGTAACCTCTGGGCGGTAATAGCTGTTCCGCTAAGACGCTAAGTGGCTGCAGTGTTTGTTCATCTCTGCAGTCTATGAGCACATGTTTGGTCAGGCAGAAGATGAGTGGCTTCATGTAGCCCTTTCACAAGTAAGTTCTGGCTATCGCTAACGGCCCACCCAGAGTGAGTTCTTTTAGCTTGTGCGTGTCTGCAGTTGCGCAGAATCTGTAGGACGAAAGCAGCAATCAGTCAAGAGGTTGCCAAGGTAATTTTAGGGTGTCCAAATTCTGGGAACCCTCCAAACATTCCTTAGCAAGCTGCAGGTTGGATATTTGACCACCCTTCTTGGCAAAATTGGTGGAATTCAATTAGACTGGTTCAGGTTCTAGCAAAGACATGAGTTTTAAGCAATGTATATGGACAAAAGTATTGGGACACCTGCTCATTCATTGTCTCTTCTGTCCAGGCAAGACTTTCTACTAGATTTTGGAGCACAGCTGTGAGAATTTGATTTGATTGATAATGTTGGATGATCACCACCCTACCAACTCCGCAACTCATCATCATATTTAATGGAGCACCATCATTCTAAAGGACGCAGTTCCACTGCTCCACCGCTCAGTGATGGGGGGCTTTATATTCCTATTCAATTGGCAAGACTTCTCTACAGGGACTCGACTGTAATTGAGAAGCTGTGTGTGTGTGCATGTGCACATCTGTGTCAGCAAGGGGTGAAGGGGTGTCCACAAAGGCTGGGCAGGGACTTCTCCTTTGGACGACAGCCTCTTAGTCCATGATACTGCAAAACACTCTTTACTATAGAAAGTGACACTGGTGTTCCAGCAGCTTCAAGTTCATAGCAGAGTGTTGGTTCTTGGGTTGCTTCCGACTATCTGAACCATGTTCCTCTCAGCTGAGGGTGATAGTTTGGGTCTTCTTCTAGGTCTAGAGATAATGGCCACATTGTCAATGCTGGCAGTGCTGTCAAGAAATGCTGCACAGAGAAGCCACCAGCTGTAGTCAAGCATGATCACTAACAGGAAGTTAAGAGGCCTTGGACATTTTGAAACGTTCAGCACCACTGGATTAATAATCCAAGTGGGTGTATGGACATTATTGGCCCTGTATGTAAAATGTTTACCCTGTGTTGATCCCATGCCATGACATTAATATTCTTGATTCTTGAAGTTTACATTGATGAGCGTATGTAAACTTCAGATCACAGCTGTACATTATGTTCCGTGTATAGTTGTAAAGCCACTGTGGTGGATGCTAATAGCTGCGATGCTAATATGAAAGCGGCTGCAGTGTTTGTTCATTTCTCCGGTCCCTGAGCACATGGCTGATGTTTGGTCAGGCGGAAGGTGAATGCCTTTATTTAAAGGCTGCTGTTTAAGGGGTCACTGACCCTGACCTCTCCTCTAATGTCCACACCACTACCGCCCCCCCATTCCCCCAACACACACACACGCACACATTTATATACACAAACACACACACATACACACACATTCTCTGTCCCTCCTGCTGCTCTGGAGCTCTGCCCCTCACTGCTGCCCTGCTGAGCTCTGTGAAACGAGGGGTTTGGGGGGGTCCCATCACACCTGGCATCCAACCCTACACAGCCTGCCCACAACACCCCAGGTGGGTGGGTGAGAGGGGGTTATGAGGGAGAGAGGGCCAACTGTCTGCTCTGCACCTGGGGAAGAACACACACACACACACACACACACACACACACACCTCCTCACCTCCTCAGCCCTGGGCACAGGATTTGCTGACTGATCCAGTTTAGAGGACGCCTGGAAGATTCTCCACACTGCTTTATGGTCTCTTCTGCACCCTTCAGAGCAAGATTGAACCCAGACATGGCACGACCAGAGAGTGTGAGCATGTGAGAGAGGGAGGGCAGCATCTTCTGTAGCTGAAGATGAAGCTTTTAGGGTTTTCCAATCCTGTAGTTACATTGTTGTTGTATCAAATCACATGCTGTAGATGTTTCATCTTACATTCCTGGGTATATTTGCGAGGTAAAGCAGGTTGTGCGCTGCACACACTGAGCCAAATTCATAAAAGTCAGAGTCAAAGTGCCAAAGAAACCCCAAAGACATCAGAACCAGAGCAATGAATTAGTAAAACACAGAAATAAAAAGGCAAAAAATCGAAATATACAAGAGTGTACTAAATATACACTTCAGTGTGATGCCTGGTGGTACGTGCATCTGCATCAGAGGTAGGTACCTGGCGTTTTCCTCCAAGAGTGTTGGTTTACACTCTACACTTTCCAATAACTTAGGATCTTAGAATCTGCAGTTGTTTAGAAATGGACTTTCCCATTGTTCTGTCTGTGTGTGTTGGTCAATAATCCAGTCAGTGGTGTCCAACAAACCCTTTTATGTAAGCAAAGAAAAGCTACCAGCTGTAGTCAATCATGATCACTAACAGGAAGTAAGAGAGGCCCTGTCCATGACAAGTTACTGACCTAATCATCTAAGTGGGTGTATTGATATTATTGGCCCTGTATGTATATTTTTGACCCTGTGTTAATTCCCCCCCCCCCCCCCCCCCCCGCCATGCCATTATATTCATGTTCTTGATGAATGTATGGAAATTTCCAATCACAACTGTCCATCATGTTTCGTGCTGAGTTGAGTAATGCCACTGTGTGACAGGGAAAAGCTCCATCAAAATATCATTAATGAAAAATATCATTATGTGGGAGTCTCTCATGTTTTCAACATTCGTTAGTAGTGTGGGCCAGCCATTAGCCATGGTGATACTGGCATGCTTAAGATTCTATGAAATTTTGCCCCAGCACTTCTTGAGGTGTGTCACCATCAGGGGCGTCACTGAAGACGTATAGATGGAGGTATACCTTTACTATCATACTGTATATTATATGGGGAAAAAGCTCACGTTGATCTCAATAAGCTTTGAGCCGACATCCTGTCACAGCTTCGGCGGTTGCTGACCGTTCCCCCTATTCTTTCAAGTCCAACCGTATCTCTGTACGTATCTCTGTACGTAACTCTGTACGTTTCACCCTGCCCACTCTATGCCCACCCGAAGGCACTCCAGAATCAGTGGAAACCTCTGGTGTATGAAAATACTGTGCAATAGCTGTGGCATATTTTTCTGTTCTATTTTCCATTTAATCATCCAGATAGTTCCACCTGGTCCCTAAAGAAACACACACACAGCACGTTGTCCCAGCCCCTTGGAAGCCTTCACATGTCCTCCCTGCTCTCAGACATGACATCATCGACACTAAGCATGACTCAGCAGATCGCTGCTGCCTGCCACCCAGCCTGATTACATGCTCGTTATGTGCATAAAGCAGCGTTAGGAGGTGTCTAATGCAATTACCTTGCGCGCTACATTTCAATAACGCCCTCGCTCAGACATATGCACGGCCCATTCGCTGACACTAAATCAATAACCACACTGTCACGCCTGTGTGTGTGTGTGATCTGCCGCCGTGAATTCTGATGCCTCTGCTCGCGCTCAGAATGACTTCTGCTAGTAAAGCTTTTAGCTGCTGCTGTTGTAAACAATTAATGGCTTTATGGCATAAGATAATTTAGAGTGTGTGTCCGTGCCTGCGTGTGTGTGTGTGTGCAGTTTCTTTGTGTGTGCGAGCACTTTTGTGTGTGTATGTGTGGCTGCAGAATGTGGAGCTCTGTAGAATGTCTCACCAGCTGCAGCTAAATTACCTCCGAGCATCAGGTGACAAGACACCGGAAAAAAAGCCACAATCACAAAGTGAATACAATAAAAATGAAAGAGTGACACACAGACAGATGGAGAAGCAGAGGAGGGCTGACAAAGATGGGAAAGAGTCTGTAAGAAAGAAAGAGAAAGAGAGAGAGAGAGAGTAAAGAAAGGAAAAGAAGTAAAAGGAAGAAAAAGGGGGTAAAAAAAGAGGGACAGAGAGGAAAAAGAGAGGAAGAGGGAGGGAAATAAAGGAGAGAGGTAAAGGCCCCGTTTACACCTGGTCACTTCATGCATGTTGAGTATCAGGGTTATATCTGCAGAAGGCCAAGCCATATCCGTCTCTCCAGCCAATAACATTACAAGCATTTTTTGCAATCAGATCACATTCGGATTTCCCTTGTCTCTGCTGCAGAAGGGACACTCCCTGCCTATAGTGGGATCGATATGTGCTACATGTCTGTTAGTGTCCACAGCCCCATGCACAACCCTCCACTGTAAAGCTGCTGTGAGTTTTCCATTTGAGGTTTGTATAGAAATCTCCTGCAGCCTCGTGGAGTAAATGCCGGTGCCAACAAGCCTGACAATCTAGACTCCTTAAGACCAGAGAAAGACCAGAGTTCTTCTGAAGGACCTTCACACAAGCTCTATATAGTACCTTTTTGCACTAGCTGTGGCAGCTCAAAAAGAAGAAGTGCCCCCTCCTCCTCATGATTATCTTCTGCATTAGAAACTATAGGGTGGGGGAAGGTTCTTGGCCTCCACCTGA
Organism: Salminus brasiliensis; assembly: GCF_030463535.1. Classification (NCBI taxonomy): domain Eukaryota; kingdom Metazoa; phylum Chordata; class Actinopteri; order Characiformes; family Bryconidae; genus Salminus; species Salminus brasiliensis. Next base: position 8,965,438 of record NC_132884.1, read on the forward strand.
CTGATGCTTCAAGATTTTCCTGAAAGAAACAGGCAATGCTGCAATCACCTCCTCCAGGACTCTCTCTTAGGACACCAGACTTTGGTACTATGGACCAGGCCTTCAGTACAGAAGAGAGAGAGAGAGGTATGTGAAGGATTGAAACATCTGTATTTTCAGATACTGCTTCTTATAAACCTCCCTTGTTTAATCACTTTCCACATGAGACCCTCCTGCCCACACACACACATACACACACAGACCTGGGGTGTTTCCCACACAGCCACCACCATTATAATCCCCTCTTATTAGCTTTAATTAGTAGCTTATTAGTCAGGCAGCCTCACCGTCTACACACACATTAAACAGTCATAAAGCCACCGATAGCTTTGGCCGTATTCACACTGACCACAGACAGAAAAGGGGTTGTTTAATTTTAGTATTGAAAAAAAAACAAAACTACATCAACAGACCTCTGAGGGTCTCATCATTTTGTACTTCTCTATTAGCATCTGGACAAGCCTGGGGCACCCTGGGTAGTTAACCAGCCAATTCCACCTCAGACTACATCACACACTGCACCACAACAAATCTACGACACCCTAAAACAACAATGTGTTCACCAAGGATTCTTTAGGAAAGAAAATGGTTCTGTGTAACTGTGGCATGGGGGTCTTTAAAGAACCTGGTTCTAGGTTCTAACCCCCTTCTCAATAATATTTTGAACCCCTTTTTTGTTATTAGAAACCCATCCCAGCCTAAACCTAGTGTTGTACGTGACAAATTGCCTTGAATCCTGCAGAAAGCTTTTTGTCAGGCCCTGACAACATCTGTAAAAAAAAGCTTCAGATGAAAAGAGGACGGGTTCCACAGCACAATAATGACACTAAACACACCTCAAAACCCACAATGGACTTCTGGAAAATGCACAAACCGAAGGTTCTGCCATGGCTCTCATAGTCCCTAAACAAGACCAAAACATCACTGGAAACCTGTGGATGGACCTCATAAGAGCAGTGCAGCAAGACAGCCCCAGAATCTCACATAAAAAAGAGCCCATTACAAGGAAGAATGGGCAAAATTTAAGAAATTAAGGCCTGAAAGACTTGTTACGAGTTACAGACCATACACATATACCTGTAAAACTATTTGGAAAACTATTCACAGTACCAGATATTTTAACCAGGGTGCCCAAACCTTTGCCTGCCACTGAGATAACAAAGCCTGTATATATTCGTCATTGTCAGACAACAACTTTTTATCTCCAATTTTTTACTTTTTCAGGAAAATAAAAAAGCTCTTAACTTTAAATGAAAGTCAATGTATAAGGTCTTCTTGGAGCATTTCTATTTCTATTCTTATTGGTCCATCCATCATGAAATATCTAGCATAATTAAAAATAAGGTTTCTACATTTACATTCAATTCTTTTGGTGTGGAAGGCCTGATCCAGCGCTTGCTCTCACCCACAGGTTCCAAACATCTCTGTAATTCATGCACCGACACTTTCCCCTCTCATCCCAGCCCTTAAACCCATCAAACATTTAAATCCTCAGACCAAATCCTGCTAAAAACTCATTTCCTGCTGATCTGTGATCCGGCTATTGCCAGTTCAGCTATTGCCCTCCCCCAAAAATGAAGATCTTGAGCAAAAGTATGCCCTTATTTAAAAATCATCAATTTGTATTTTTTCCCCTAATCTCCACCCACCACTCCCTCATGTATTCACTTAGCCTTGCGAAATGGAGAAAAAGAAAACTGAAGTGTGTCTGGTTTTGGATTTCTTGCCTATTCTTCTCAAGCCTCGACTTCGAAATACAGCAGTACTGTGATTACACAAGAACATCCATCATTAATCTATTATACACAATTAAAATTACATACAATTACATTGTTCATGGTATTTAGCAAAGGATCTTACCCAGAGCAACTTGCAAAAGTGCTTGGTCATTCACTTGGAATATCCAAATATCCAAAGTTAAGTAATATCAACCGAAATTAAGATACTACTGCCACAAATAAGCCACATAATACTTAATACAACCAATTTACACAAGAATTCCTAGAACCCGAATGTAAAAATCTCCTGCCCTGTGCCTGGTAGCTTGCATGGAAACTGAAACATATTTCAGTCAGTAAATATGTGTTTAAGCCCTTGCAGAAAGGCCTATTACACACTAAGGCATATTATTCAGTAACTACAGGGACTTCTGTACAAACTGGTGGGGCTATTCTTTGGGAATAGAAATTTCTAATAACACTTTCAGCCCACCAGCGGGCCATAGGCTGTTTAAGGGGTTAAAAGCATGCATCTGCTGGTCTGGTGCTGGTGTGGTTGACCTGCATACCGGTGTTCAAACCACAGAACATCCTGGTTTATACTGCTTTGGTGCTAGTGTGGTTCTGATTTGCCAGCATGCCCGTATTCAAAACACAATAAATGCTTATAAATGTTTATACTGGTGTAGTGCTGGCTGAAGGGGCAGTGGTGGCTCAGCAGTTAGAGCACCGGGCTATCGATGACTGAGTTGTGGGTTTGATACCCGTGGTTGGCAAGCTGCCTCTGTTGGGCTCTTGAGCAAGGCCCTTCGACTTCTCTGTTCCCCGGGTGCTGCAGTGATGGCTGTGCACCGCTCCAGGCATGTGTGCTCACGGTCACTGTGTGAGCTTGATCACTAGTGTGTATGTGTGTGTGTTTACTGCACGGATGGGTTAAAGATGTAGGCCAAATTCCATCTGTGTCCAACACTAATGGGAATACGGTTGTCTTGTCTTGTCCACCAGTGTTCAAACCACAAAGCATCCTGGTTTTATCGGTCAGGCGCTGGTGTGGTTCTGATTTCCCAGCATGCCAGAGTTCAAAACACAACAAATGTCAGTTTATGCTGGTCTCGAGTTGGTTGACAAGCATATTGGTGTTCAGAATGCTTACTTTTGTACTTAGGTTTGCGAGCACCAGAATCACAAAAGCCACCACTTCAGATCTTAACCTTGCTTCATTCAGTTCTGCTGTCCTATGGGGAAAAAAACCCAATGGTTATATACGAAACCATGTCGTCTCACAGAACCATTGGAATGCTTAATTAGTTCTGTGCCTGGCTAAAAGGTTCTATACAGCAGCAAACAGAGGTCCGTCCACAAGTCAAAGAACCCTCTTTTCAGTGCTGCATAGAACCCTGTGTGTTTTTAATGAAGTAGCCGTGTGCGCTACATATCAGCTGTGCAGCAGAACTAGCCAACACTCAAGTGTTACAAGTCTGCACACACCTATCATGCCTTTGAGGAATAATATTTACAGTAACCACCTATTTCTCCCAGAGAGGACAAGAGGAGGAGGTAATTAAGGAGAGCTGTATGATTGGCACACACACACATTAATAAATGAGATCTGCGGTGTGTGTGTGAGTGTGTGAGTGTGCGTGCAAGGTAGCAGGCCAGTGTTTGCAATGTAAACAAATGCCTGGCTGTGTTTTGCCGTGTACGGAGTTCAGATTGATCCTGACAGCTCCTCAGGTTTCTGAGCTTTAATTAGAGAGCCTGGGGTGAGAGAGAGAGAGAGAGAGAGAGAGAGAGAAAGAGAGAGAGAGAGAGTCTGCCAGTGCCCTGTTACTTCCACGTTTTTCTGCTGTGCAGCAGTAATTGCAAGCAGGTGCATTGCGACCGAATGTAACAACGTTTTTTTGCTGCTTCGTCTGCTCTCTCTCTGGTAGGAGCTCTCAGTGGCATACTGTTTTTTCTGTTTTTCTGGAGTCGAACTGCAGCTCTTGTGTTCCTCTTCAAGAACAGTCTTATTATTAGAATCAGAAGTTAAGATGGTAAAAAGTACAGCCGTGATCATTTGCTGAACTTTCACTTTACATTAAGGATTTCCTTACACATAACAACACAATAAATTACATCGATTTTTAAAATTCATTTGTCAAATGTATCCCTTTTTCCTCTCAATTAACCAGTTAACTCATCCGTTCGTAGCTCCCCCTAGCACTAGCAATGCACCCGTCACTAGGAGGGGAAAGACCTTATACATCTCCTCCACTACATGCAAAGGCAGCTACCGTCTCTTTTTTTTTTAATCTGCCGCCAATACAGCATCGCTGGTCCCCAGGTCATTTTGGAGCACTTCTGTCGTTCCTTATATATTGAAACATTGATACGATCTAAAGTGGCAACTGCCAAAAATATTATATGTGCTCTAACATCCACCCACAGAGTTGAAATATCACACCTTCCAGCCTCTTTAAAGAAACATAAATGTGTCAGTTTTAAACTTGAAGTTCTTTGAATGAGTTACAAATGAGAAATAATTCATATAAAATTACAGTTAGGTAAGAAGAAGTGCAAAGAAAAGAATAGGCCCTATCAAAAAACTATAGATGGAAAATATCCTGAATAAAAGTGTAAATCTAACAAATATATATAATATTCAAATATAATGTATTTATTTTTTTATTTTACGGCTGTTTTGATTTAAACTCAACAGCATAAACACACCCTTCCTTTTAGTGCTCCTATAAAAGCTTTGGTAAGTAATGACATCAGGCTTTACTGTTAGAAATTACTGTTAATTTGTCTTTTCTATGTTACGTAAATTTAGTGTATTTATTCTTTTTTTGTAATTCTTGTTTTTTAAAGATTTTGTCTTTAACACATCAAATTAAGGAGCCCAAATATTTTTTTCATTTATAGTCCACTTATGATCTTTGTGTAGTGTTCTGTACCATAATTAATTTGATATGTCCATTATATTAACTTCTTTTTATCTCGCGAACAGGCTGTTTTTGTTACTGTGTCTTTAAGACTAATATGTAAACAACTTCTGTTCTGATTGGTTGCCTTGTACCGAAGCACTCCACTACGAATAGGCAGAGTTAAACTGCTGTAGGTTGAATCTAAAATGGGCTGTTTTTGCATCCGAATTCGCACTGCTAGTTGTACCGTGTATGACTTCTGAATGCGATGAATAAACCTTCATTTGATTTTGACAGCAAACACAAACATATCAGCCAAAACCCAACGGAGTAAAAACATAGCTACCTCAGTGATAGCACCCTGGCTAGCAGCCTCGTCCAACATAGCTACCTCAGTGATCGCACCCGGCTAGCAGCCTCGTCCAACATAGCTACCTCAGTGATCGCACCCGGCTAGCAGCCTCGTCCAACATAGCTACCTCAGTGATCGCACCCGGCTAGCAGCCTCGTCCAACATAGCTACCTCAGTGATCGCACCCGGCTAGCAGCCTCGTCCAACATAGCTACCTCAGTGATCGCACTCGGCTAGCAGCCTCGTCCAACATAGCTACCTCAGTGATAGCACCCGGCTAGCAGCCTCGTCCAACAGAGCTACCTCAGTGATCGCACCCGGCTAGCAGCCTCGTCCAACATAGCGACCTCAGTGATCGCACCCGGCTAGCAGCCTCGTCCAACATAGCTACCTCAGTGATCGCACCCGGCTAGCAGCCTTGTCCAACATAGCTACCTCAGTGATCGCACCCGGCTAGCAGCCTCGTCCAACATAGCTACCTCAGTGATCGCACCCGGCTAGCAGCCTCGTCCAACATAGCTACCTCAGTGATCGCACCCGGCTAGCAGCCTCGTCCAACATAGCTACCTCAGTGATCGCACCCGGCTAGCAGCCTCGTCCAACATAGCTACCTCAGTGATAGCACCCGGCTAGCAGCCTCGTCCAACATAGCTACCTCAGTGATCGCACCCGGCTAGCAGCCTCGTCCAACATAGCTACCTCAGTGATCGCACCCGGCTAGCAGCCTCGTCCAACATAGCTACCTCAGTGATCGCACCCGGCTAGCAGCCTCGTCCAACATAGCTACCTCAGTGATCGCACCCGGCTAGCAGCCTCGTCCAACATAGCGACCTCAGTGATAGCACCCGGCTAGCAGCCTCGTCCAACATAGCTACCTCAGTGATCGCACCCGGCTAGCAGCCTCGTCCAACATAGCTACCTCAGTGATCGCACCCGGCTAGCAGCCTCGTCCAACATAGCTACCTCAGTGATAGCACCCGGCTAGCAGCCTCGTCCAACATAGCTACCTCAGTGATCGCACCCGGCTAGCAGCCTCGTCCAACATAGCTACCTCAGTGATCGCACCCGGCTAGCAGCCTCGTCCAACATAGCTACCTCAGTGATCGCACCCGGCTAGCAGCCTCGTCCAACATAGCTACCTCAGTGATCGCACCCGGCTAGCAGCCTCGTCCAACATAGCTACCTCAGTGATCCCACCCGGCTAGCAGCCTCGTCCAACATAGCTACCTCAGTGATAGCACCCGGCTAGCAGCCTCGTCCAACATAGCTACCTCAGTGATCGCACCCAGCTAGCAGCCTCGTCCAACATAGCTACCTCAGTGATAGCACCCGGCTAGCAGCCTCGTCCAACATAGCGACCTCAGTGATCGCACCCGGCTAGCAGCCTCGTCCAACATAGCGACCTCAGTGATAGCACCCGGCTAGCAGCCTCGTCCAACATAGCTACCTCAGTGATAGCACCCTGGCTACCACCACTTTTCCAACTAATATTATCTAGCACAGCATTCCAAACAATGCGTGTCCAAACAACAACACACCCAAAATATATATATTTTTACTTATCTTACTGATCTTTGTGTGGTGTTATTTACATAAAATAGCCATCATTCATTTTTTCATTTCATGTCCGTTATGTTGACTTATTTTCATCCCTTAGAACTGGAGTAGCTCCAGTGCAGACGTGTGTATAAGAGCCACACCAGGTTTCTGCTCGCACAAGCGCATCTTAGCGTGACTTTTAATCACATGACCATCTTGATCTTCCATTGAGGCGCGGGCGTGAGGAGATCCACCACCTGAGACAAACGGAACAATAAAGCGACATTACACCTTGAGTGACGATCCCAATCGCGCGCCTTTGTGATGTAAACAGGCCGTAAAAGGCGGCACGAGGGCGCACAAAAGGCTGCGGTTTATTCCCGGGGCCGCATGCGGCGGGCTTTATTATCTCCCTCTGATTTGGGCTGAATGAAGGCTTTCTTCCATTTTAATTAGCATCATAGTGTCAGTTTAATATCAGCAGCTTGGCGCTCGCGCGTGAGTGGCCCCCTCTCTGGGCGTGCGGGATAAAGTGGATGATAGAGAGAGGGAGGGAGCGCGCGCGCAAGAGAGAGACTAGCCGTAGATGAACACCACAGCAATTACGGCCAACAATAGCGCGCAGACACAGCGCTATAGATTCATTACCTTTAACAACCCTCCTTACTTTTCACTGTTAACTCTTATCACACGCTTTTCTTCTCTCTTCTTCTGCTCTCTTATTCAATAGACACAATTCAGGGCACCCCCCCCCACACACACACACATAAGTACACACCTGGATGGAAGCAAAAACACACTCCAGGGGCGCAGCTACGGCACTCAGGCTACCCCCAGATCTCTAACTGCTCAGCTAAGAAAAGCAACGTCAATGAAAATGTGAGGAAATGTCTTTCATCTCTCTCTTATAATAAAGAATGAACCTAAAGGCACTAAAAGGAAGCCCATTTCCACCACGCAAAATAAAAAAATCACCTATCACCAGCTATGTTCTTATTTTTAGATGCTAAATTACTGAGATACTAAGTTATTATTTTGAGATGCTGCGGCATTATTTTAGATGCTAATGCCAAGTCAATTTTTTTTTTTCTCATTATTTTGAGATGCTAAGTCATTATTTCGAGATACTATCTCATTATTTTGAGATACTATCTCATTATACTATCTCATTATTGTGAAATGCTAAGTCATTATTTTGAGATGCTAAGTCATTATTTTGAGATACTATCTCATTATTGTGAAATGCTAAGTCATTATTTTGAGATGCTATCTCATTCTTTTGAAATGCTAAGTCATTATTTTGAGATGCTAAGTCATTATTTTTAGATACTATCTCATTATTTTGAGATGCTAAGTCATTATTTTGAGATACTATTTCATTATTTTGAAATGCTAAGTCATTATTTTGAGATGCTAAGTCACTATTTGAAGATAATAAGTCACCTTGAGGTGCTAAGGCATTATTTTGAGTTATTTTGATTATTATGATTTCTCATTATTTTTAGAAATGTTCTCGTAGTTTTTAAATGCTTTTTTGTTCTTTTGGAAATCTTTCTCATTATTTTGAGAAACTTTCTCTTTACTTTGAGAGATATTCTTATTAATTTGAGATGTTTCTCATTATTTTACGAGTTTTTAGAATATCCAGTGGAGATTTAGTATCAAACGGTTTGTGATTGTATCATATTCAACGTGAATGCAGTCTGAAGTAGGCTACTGCTGTGGACGCTGATCATAAAGTGGCTAGCTTTCGCGCCGGGTACCGCAAGGCTGTCAGGTAAGGCTGTCAGGTAATGACCTCTACTTTTAGTTACTGTCACACTCTCTAACTGAGCATATTGTACTACTCACTGTATGTGTATTATCATTGTGGATCTGCTGTCATACCTGAAGTTCTACACAAAATAAACAACCCCATTGTTTAATAGAACATTTTTAGATGAGTAGCATTGCTCAAATAACAATTTGAAGACCCTTTATTTAATTTAATAGTGTGGGCTACCACTTGCATTGTGGTATTAAGCAAGCTATTATGGGGTATTAATAGTGTAATGGTGTGGGGAGACCTTTTCTTGGCACACTTTGGGCCTGTTAATACCTGCTAATATGTTCATTTGAATTCCACAGTCCTGAGCATTATTGCGGACCATATGCAGCCAGTCATATGTCAGCAGCTTCCAGAATGATGCACCATGTCATGATTGCATGATCTTAGACTGGTTTCATGAACATGGCCTTCCCAGTCATCTGGATCAAAATCCAATAGAACCCTTTGGGATATGGTGGAATGGGAGATTTGCAGCTAGAAAGTGTTCCTGAAGCACTGCAGGGATTGCGTAATACTCAAAGAAATTGTTGTGGAATGCCATGAAGATCTAAAGCTAAGAGGAGCAAAATGGAGGCCCTACCCAGTCCTAGTAGAGTGTAGCAAAAAATATAGTACAGCAAAAAATGATTTTTCCATGTTTGTCTGGGCATTTTTATCCTGAAACACAAGACAGGGTATGAAAAAACGGAAACTGTATGGGCTGTGGTGAGCAAAGCCAAAGGCCTTGCTTCAGAGCCTCCTCCACAGCTGTGGCAGTGCGGGCGGCTTAATGCTAATGCTATTGATCACCTCCTACACCTGACCCCTCACAGCCTCTGTCTCTGCTGCACACATAAACGCACACACATGCACAGCACTAACCCCCTACAGACCACTGCACTGCCTTTCCAATGTCTGTCATGTACACACATGCACACACTCGTACACTTTTGCTGTCTGTTCTTTTCCGATGCCCAGAGCAGGTGTTTACACTGCAGCACTGAATGGTACCAATAGATGGTACGAACCACTATGGAGGGTCAGTGAACAGCAGCGAGTGAGTGTGTGTTATGTGTAAAGTTGTCTTGATGGACTTGATGTAGTACATTGAAGTACAGCTTAACATTTTAGTCACTGTCCATACACTCCATATATGCAAATATAGCCGGTCTGGATTCTTTTTGTTTTGTGATGTCCAACATACTGCTTATTCGGCCTACAGCAGTTTAGCCTCACCCATTCAGTCCAAAGTTATAAGAAAGGTTTTAGCCTGGGCTGCTTTTTGAATGAGGCACAGTGCAGGGCAGCCAATCAGAACAGACATAGTTTACATATATCAGTCTTAAAGGTGCCACAGAATGCATTCGTTGAGTATTTTAAGTTGTTCTTTGATGAATAAATTGAGTATGTGACTTTGCTTGGGGTGAAAATGGCCATGCAGTTTTACAAGCTAGAGACGCTAAAAATGAGGAGACTGGGCTATTGATTGAGATATGAATGGGGACTGGGAAGACATGCTCAACATCCGCTGGCCGGACTGGTAGGTGGCAGCTGGTTTGACGCAGGTAGAGGGGACCACAGCGGGCAGTCTTCCAGCAGGTCGGGCTGGGTGGCCATTTACTTGGAGTAGCTTTTCTTGAGTTCCATGCCAGGATACCCTCAGGGTGCTTGCTTCAGTCTGCCCTTCTGTAGTCTCTGGTTGGCCTAGAGTTAGCTTTTAGCATGTCTTCCAAATTCTCTGTTGCATTTAGGCATCCTGTAGTGTTTATGTGAATTTTGGGGTCATGAGTCATGACTGTTACCTAACAGTTGGGGTTTTACCAAACTGTCACTATTAAAGGAAAATACTATTTGAGGGCAGGATGATTGGTAAATGTTATCCCGCACAATAGTGGAATAATAAAAAATTACAAGAAAGTACAAGAACAGTTGTGAACTCGCTTGTAGGGCTATTGTGACTGGTGTGGTGTATCAATGTGACTGTGGTGTTGTGTATCTCTCACCACGTTTACCACAAGCCTCTGAATTTCTTGCTGACATGCTACCATTACTGACATATGACTGAGCCAGAGTGCGAGAGGACAGCTTAGCACTGCCGTAACCTGTCCTCTAACACTCACTCTAAACTGCTCCGCACCAGTCCACCTCAGCTGGAGTCAGCAGGCTAGACTGCACTGTCTGGCCCTGGGTCCTAACTGCACTCCCTCTAATAGGACAGTAGCACTGCTACTGACACCAAGAGCGCCTCGTCTCATCGTTATCGGCCCACGGCTCTGGACTGTGGACGACTAAGTGACTGGGCTAGTAGTAGTCGCAGCACAGCAGTGCAGCAGTCCCGCCTTGTCCGCTACTGAAATAGAAACAGACACTCAGAGAGAGAGAGAGAGAGAGAGAGAGAGAGAGAGAGAGAGAGGTGCTCCTGGAAGGAGCTGGAGATCAAGCCACAACTTGAAAGGGTTTGTGCTGACAGCATTCGTGAGAAGAGTGTGTGTATGTGTGTGTGTGTGTGTGAGAGAGAGAGAGAGAGAGAGAGAGAGAGAGTGTATCTGAGTGGTAATGAGGGGCACATATGGGGTTGGGAGATGGCCCTCGTTAACCAGTCAGAAAAGGGAAACATCCTGTCACGGGCACCAGGCGCTGGGAAGTACCAGACGGGGGCACACACACAGACACACACACACACACACACACATACACACACACACACACAGATAATATGTTGCAATATCTCTTAAAACATACCGTTTTTATGAATCAGTAATTGTTTATTTTATAACAAAGTCAAGACAATGATTTAAATTTTGATATATATATATATATATATATATATATATATATATCCGTCTGTCTGTCCGTCTGTCTATCTATCTATCTATCTATCTATCTCTCTCTTTCTCTCTCTCTCTCTCTCTAACCTAACTCTACCAATCCTACCAAGAAGAGTGATTAAATACCCAACTAGAGATATTACATTGGGTCTCTCATTTTTAGAGCACCTGTCAGTCACAGGTCCTTAGAATTGTCCTCACCCACTAGAAATGTGTAGACAATTAATTACCCATCAGGATTTAAGGATGTTTAGCAGGAACACACCTAATTTGAGGTCAGTTTCAGGTCACGTCATCTGGGTTTTTACCTTAAAATATCCGCTTCAAAATCATGCTGCTGACCCATAATAGTATGAATAGTGCTGCTATCATTGCTACTCCTGGCTCAGGATGTAATAGACTGCACTATGTAACTTGGGCGAAGCGAGCAGGAAAACTCTCGCGAGAACTGTGTGATGCTGCGTAACTCGAGTTATATTTGTGTAAAATCCTGTAATACTACTTTATCACCTCGGCCCAGGTTCTGTATCTTTTAGCTGTATCTTTTAAAAACGTCTTCTTTAACTGTGGCTAAAGCACAAATTCCTGACTGTAGGGGAAGCCCAGGAGCAAGAAATGCCAATTCTTGCATAATGCTGCTTCAGATCATGGTGGATAACACAAGGATGGTGTGTTGGACAGTTGTAGGCAGTGACACTGCCAGGGATTTTGGGCCCCTTGAAAAGATGTTACGTTGGGCCCCACTGTACTGCCAAAATACTCTATTACCCATGCCATACCCATGCCCCCTGTTTTTAGGGTATGAACATGCTAATGCATAGTGTGGGACTAAACAACACTAGGATGAACACTAACTGTAACCCGACTGTCTGTTCAGAATGAGTAAAAAGAAACCGAGGCTAGTCTTGTGCATTTGGGAGGGTGGGCGTTTGTGGCTATTCCTTTTGTATTAAACTCATACCGAAACCGTGAGATACTTAACCATGACTTTTGCATACTACTACACCCCTATTTTAGGGATGATGCTCTATTAAACTTTATAAGAGTAGGGAACATAATACCATTACATTTTATGCAATTCTGGACCATTCCTTTTGGACCCTTTACCGTGAAACAGTCCAACAATGAAAAGGCCTTGTGTTCAAATGATGAAACAAAAAAAATGCAAAAACCCCAAAATATGATGAGAATATGACAGAGACAAAATGCATGCACAAGGACAGTTCATAATGATGCAATGTAATGTTAGTCATTTCTTTATTTTTGCATATTTTGCACCTATTTACTGTTTCGAGTGGACCCTGCTGTGGCGCTACCTGTTTGGGCTAATGGTGTCCAGCTGGCACAGTGCCCCTAGCTGTGGCATCCGGAGCAGAGGACAGGAGTGTGTATGACTCACTCGCTCTCTCTCTCTCTCACTCTCTCTCTCGCCCAGACCCCTTACCAGCTGTCACCTCAGCCCTGACAACAAAGCCTGTCAGTCAAGCCTACTGGGCTTTTCGCGCGCTGGGGCGAGGGACAGAGGGACGGAGGGACTGTCCTTCTCTCGCTCTTTTGTTCGTGGCCAGTAAGACGGGGCCAGGCTGCCAGGTGAAACTTCCTCGGGGACCTGCGTGCGGGGGGAGCGGTGAGCTAAGCCCAGTAGCACTGACACTGCGGCTGTCACTCACTCACTCACTCACTCACGCTCTCTCTCTCTTTCTCTCTCTCTCGTGGCCTGCTGGAGTTGAGCTGGCTGCTGATAACACGTATAGCTGCTGTTGCTGCTAGATCCCTGGCCGTTCTGCAGCCGCTGTGCTTTTTTGTAAAACTCCCCGACCCTGCAGAAGCCTGGTATAATAATGGTGTGATATAATGGTATTATAATGTCTGTTATACTACGCTTTTAGTAGTACTCTTGTGCTGGAGTATGTACAATGCCTTAGGGCGTTTTTTTTCTGGACCGAGGTCCGAACCAAGGTTTCTGTTTTTCGTACGTAGTTTGGGTTTCCAGTTGCTATTTAGCGAGCACATGTAAGAACTTAGCATGATATACCCACATTCAGTCGGGCTGGGTCTCCCTGTATTTGACACTGATTGGTGTGTCTGAAGTCGGCATGTTGTCAATTCAGCTGGAAGCGTTTTCTGGAAAAAACTGATTTATTTTGTTGCCATTTTGTAGCATCACTCCTAGCAGCACCAACTTCAAATTCAGTACTCGAGACTAGTTCCAATTCTCAATGTGCTTTTCTGTCATGGGCAAGAGGTATAATCATCGCCATGTGCTCCAGCCCCTCCAGTCTTTTCCTTCTGTCATTGCTTAATGGGTGTTTTCACACTGCAAATGAACCAAATCACGGTTCAGTTGAACCAGACCGTGACCACCTGAAATGTTGGTGCTTTGGTCCGAGGCACCTTTCACAACTGTTATTTTGGTACGGGCCAAACTGTGAAAGCACTGTTAAACACTGCTCAGTGTTGCACTGTGTAAACTGTGTTGTTTCAGAGGCCAAGGTAGGATCATCTTCCCCATGTGTAGAACTGTATCCTACGAATTACAAGGTTGTTGAATAGGCAAAATATGAATATTGCTACAAGCTAACAGACATCACAAGATTGGCATGCTAGCTAGCTAGCTTGCTTAAACTTAGTTAAGATCCTGGGGCAGCAATACTCTACAGATTGACTAGCTGATGATCATTATTTACTAGTGTTAAATAGTATTAGCAGCAGACTTACTTTCAGGCAACTTCGTTTCAATGTGCAACAATAGCATGCCCCTTCATTTTCATCTTCATCCTCATTTGCGACGAGGGTGAAACGATGAGGGCAGAGTGGTAGGACGTGCGACAATATGCAAATGTCCCATGATTTCTCAAAAATGATGGCCAACAAAATAGCAGTCCTCCTCAGCTGCAGCTTAAGCATTGGGGTGCCCCTAGTTTTTGTGGTTATGATATGAGGACTGAGTTGCCATTATTTCTGCTGCTAAGCCTTTCATACAGGTAGCAGAACAAGGCTGAGCAGGGAGCGATGTGCGTCACTTTGCCATGTGGAAAGCCCTTTAGCCTTTAGCACTTTAGCTATTAGCATGATCAGCTGTTAACTTATTATCATAGTGAATCAACTGACTTAAATGTAATTACAAATTAGGAGACGTCCCTCTGAAAATCAAACACATTTTAGAGCTTACTGTACAGCTAACCATTTGCCTCATACAAAGCAAATTAATCACATAGGTTTTTATTATTCTACACTGTGGTGTTCGACACTGTCTGACATACAGTTAACTAGCAAAATTCACAACATTAATAAAATGGGCAGGACAACCAATCAGAACACAGACCCCCCTTTTTTAGTTAAATGATAAAATATGTCTCAGCTGATTGGCTGTATTTGCGTGTCATTACGTGTCTTTTTATGCCATTATACAAAAAGATGTGCTGTCTTTTTCTAGTTCTAATATAACAGCATTAGAATTTAACTGAATCGAACTGAATTTAATTGAACCGACTTGAGGAGCATTCTTAGCCAAGCCACTGTCAAGCCTGTGCTAAAATAAAACCTGCAAAAGAGCCACTTCACATCCCCCCCAAAAAAGCTATTGACACTAAACATTGCCCATAGGGGTCAGTAGCACCTCACCAAATTCAGCATTACATTTGCATAAAAAAGGTAAATGCTCGGTGCGGAACAAAATCAAATTAAGGTGCAGGAACACACAAGTTGACATTGCATCACAAGGTGTGTGTGAACGCACCCCCGTAAGTCAGTGCTTACTGGTATATGCGTATGTGTACGCCTGTGTGTATGTGTGTGTGAGGTGCACATGGCTGACTAGGAGTCTCCCAACAAGCCCCCCCCCCCCCCCACACACACACACACACATGCACGCACACACACACATACCCCGGAGTGCCCTGCCCGTGGGCCGGCAGGAGGAACAGGCCCCCAGCCAAATCACTGCCACATGCTAATGAGGCCTGCATGGGCAGCCAGGCTGAAACGCAGAGACACAGGACCGTATGGCCAAGCAGCGGGACCACCCCACCCCGGCAAATGTCACCCACACTAAAACACACACACACACACACACACACACACACACACACACACACACACACACCATGTGCACACATACACACTTTGCTAAACTTTATGCTGCACCAACACCATACACACATACAAACACTACAAGAACACTAACCAACACATACTATGGTGCTCTGAATTTGTAGACATAATTTTTCTTTTTGCAGAATTTTGTCACAACTGATTCACTTCAATTACATAATAACTTTTATGTCCCCAGGTAATACATTCATTTATACTGTATTACAAAATAAATAGCGTACATAAATAGTGTACCACCAATATTAAATATAAAATAAATATATTTTATATATTTTTGGCCCTTGTTCCTAATCCTGACCTTAAATTATTTTGGCTTCAAAAAATGTGATTAATTTGCTTAAATGTATCATTGAAATATATAATTATTATAAATATTATTTTTGTCACTTATTATCATTTTAAAAATATCTTAAACACAGATAATGTATTATTTGATTCATTAAAATTTTTTCAGATTTTTGAACAATATACAACTATCCACGACATTACCATCATTACCGTAACAGCCTATTATTTCTGTTAGGAATTACTTACCAGTAACACTGGTTTATGTCATAACCATGGAAACAAAGAATGATGTCAGCCATGAGAGAAAAGTAACATTTTGATGCATGGGAAAGTGAGTCATTTATTAATGTATTCCTCCTGATCATCAATAGATTTATTCTGAGAAATTAAACTTAAAAAATATTTCTGATTCTACAGTGAAATTTAAGTCAAAGGCATCGCATCCTTATACTAATTTTCACGTTTTTCTGGCCATAGGAGATCAATAGGAGGCCACAGAGAAAAGAAAGTCAAAGGAAAAGTGTAGGAGGGGCTGTACTGCTAGCCAAAAGTGTTGGATGGAGCACCATCAACCCTCCCATCATTCCAGAGAAGTTGCACTGCTCCACAGCTCAATTCTCGGAGGACTTTGTACCCCCACTAGCTTAAGCCTGGCATTGGGCATGAAGCCAATAATTTCATGATTATCTACTCCAAATTCTATTGACAATACTTCCCTACAAGGCCTAGACAAGCTGTGTGTATGAATGTGCATTGCACATCTGTGTCAGCAGTGCCACTTAAGGTAGCTGAATGCATTAGAAGGGGTGTCCATAAACATTTGGACTCATAATGTATCTGGCCTTTTCCCTGGAGCTTTCATTTTATGTGTAACATACATTCTCCTGGTGATACAATCTGCAAAGCCCCTAAACAAAGCAGGGCTATTAGGTTTATATGCATATGGTAAGCCAGGACAGCAAAACCTTCGAGTAAACACAACACACTCACTAGTTCATCAGGCCTATCTGAAGATAAAAGTTGAGGACAGTCTATCCTCTGGCACTAACACCCGATGGCCCATCTACCATGAAACAGGCCCACTGTGCTTTTTTGAAGTCCCAATCAGTCAACATCCTTCTTTTTTGCTGATTGAGTGAATGATCAATTATTGTGCTGCCTAATGTTTTTAGCTTCACAAGGCAATGCAGGTGTGATGACGCTTTTTGGTGCAGTTTAGTTAAACAACTCTTTCTTTTTCTACTCCTTTGCATCATTCAAATATGTCCCAAACAGCAGGCTGGTCGTTAGCCAGGCATACCTCTTGCAGATCGTCTTGCAAAAGCTATGAGCGTAAACTTTGCTGAAAGATTTGTAGATGGAATCAGGTACGCCATAAAGTTCTCTGACTACGCAAATCTCATGTCAACAGTCATGGGCTCCTCTGAACAGCTGCAAAGTGCCAAGCGAATGGATGCTCACAAAGCAGACAAATACCAGATAGCGGGAAGTCAAATTGTGTAGGTGGATTACTAGAAAGGCAAATACAAAAACAAACCTCTACAATTTGACTACAGATAACCTTTAGAAAGATTGGAAGATCTGGAGTGGTGGTGCTCTGTTCTACTGCGCAGCGGCACCTGCACAAGTATGACCTTCATTTAACAGTGAGAAATGCATTGACACAAAATTCAGCAACAGAAGTTTTCAAATGAACATCTAATCAACACAGAGGTTCTTCCAGGGCTCTCACAGTCCCCTGACCTAAACATCACTGGAAATCTGTGGCTAGACCTCAAAAGAGCAGTGCAGCAAGACTGCACAAGGATCTCACAGAACTAGAAGCTTTCGCAAGAAGAATGAAGAATGAGAGTGAAAATCCCCCAAACAAGAAATGAAAGGATCACTGCTTCGGATCCTGAGTCATGCTGCTTGCCAACAGTAGCCAGAGTCAGAGAGAGCACAATTGGCCTTGCTCTCTCAGAGGTGGGTTGATGACACTTCTAGTTTGATGTTGGTCAGCACAGGTGTCTGTCAGCTCTCTGACCTGCAGACCATCTGCATCAAGCTGTGCTGGACCAAGGCCAAGAAGAAACCCTCTCCATGTTGCAGTCAGGGAATCACTTTCACTCCCTGAAAGCAAATGCAAAAAGGATAAGGAGGAGCTTTTTCCCACAAGCCATTTGCGCTCTCAAACAGGACAGCAATTAGGACTACCTCACACACACGTCATGCACAGAACGTTTTACTTTCTGGACCTTAATCACATCATATACTATTATTACCTGCTGCTCAGTTGCATGTTCACATTTCACATTTTGCACTTTACACCCTAAATGCTCATCTCTACACTGTACATTTCATTTCTGTACACAATATAAATCCCCAATCCCCAATGCCCCCAACACCACATGGGCCATCAAAGAGCCACTGATGCAGCAAGCTAGGTAGCCAACATGCTCAGAGGAAAGCCCGGCTCCTCAGCTGCGAAACAAAAGCTAACAGACGTCTGTACTGACCAACATCACACTAGGAGTGATGTGGGGAGGAAGTGCCATTCACCCACCTCTGAGAGCAGCAGTCCTCAGATCATAGTGGCAGTGCCTTTGTCACTCAGAGCCTTTTATATTTTTTATATTTTTAAATGTTATGTTATTTGTCACTAGCTGTATCTCCTTATCTTTTCTCTGTCTTTCTATTTCATAGATTCTATATATTCTGTATATTCTTTTATGTGAGGGTGCCGTTATCAAAGCATTTCTCTGTTAGTTGTACTGTGCACTACGTATATGACAAATAAACTTTGAACTGAAAACCTGAACGGGATTATCTGTGTTGTAAAACCGGATCAGTTGTGTGTGCTGTCTCAGATGATGTGTTAAGAATCCATGCCTGAAAGCTACAGGAATGTGAGGACAGAGACATAAATAATAAACATAGACCCATTTCCTTCCTATCGCACAAAACATTCAATTACTGTTGGATAAATGTTTAAACAGCAGCTTCTCATTTATTACAATGCGGGCGTAAACAAACAGAATGATAGACCTGCCATTCTCTCCCATTTAGCAGCACTACTCCAACGTTAATATTTATCCTCACATTTCACACAGCATTATTTTGCGATCAGACTGAAGAGATAACATGCTGATTATGCTCTACAGATTTCTAATGATGTTCTTATTGGGTTTCTATTAACAGGATCTCAAGTGTCAAACCCATTTTCACAAATGGCAGTGTGTTATGATCTATTTCTTTGATTGTGTTCTAATTAAAGTTTCTGCTTTCTGTCTTGCAGCGTCAACTACTTCTTTTAAGCCGAAAAGTAAGAGCACATCACAACTGTCAGTGCTAATTACAGCATATAAGAAGAAGCTGATGAACAATTCAGTTCAAAGTTTATTAAAACAAAAAGTAAATATATATATATATATATATATATATATATATATATATATATATATATATATATATATATATATATTTACTAAATATATAAATATATATTTATTTAAATAAAAAATAATTAATTGAATTTAAAAGGCCTTGTTTATATACTTTTAGTCTGAGCGGCGGTTCTGCAAATGAACATATCTTGTTGATGAGAGAGGTCTATGAGCAATAGCCAAACTGGTTTGAGCTGACAGAAAAGCTACAATAGCTGAAAAGCTTCTTACAATGCACAACAGGGTGAATTACGTTGAGGATGGGCTACAACAGCAGCAGACCATGTCAGGTTTCACCTCTGTCAGCCAAGAACAGAAAACTGAGGCTGCAGTGGGCACAGGCTCACTAAAACTTCACAGTTGAAGACTGGAAAAACACAGCCTGGTCTCGATTCCTGCTGGGGCACACAGATGGTAAGGGTAAGAATTTACCGCCAACAGCATGAATCCATGGACCCAACCTGCCTTGTTTCAACAGTCCAGGCTGGTAGAGGTGGTGTAATGGTCTGGGGAATGTTTCCTTGGCACACTTTGGGACCGTTACTACCAATCTATCATGGCTTAAGTACCACAGCCTATTTGAGGATTGTTGCTGGCCATCTGCATCCCTGAGTGGCCACAATTTACCCATCGTCTAACAACTACTTCCAGCCTGAAAATGCCACATATCCTCTAAAGTCTCCTAAACTGGGTTTGAGAGTACAGTGTTCTTCAGCAGCTTTCCCAGTCACTGGATCTAAATCCAAAGGAACATGGTAGAACAGGAAGATTTTCTGCATGAAAGTGCTCCTAAAAAACATGACAAATTAGACAAAAAAGGAATATTAACATCATCACAAAAAATGAGGCTGTTTTGGAACCAAAGGGAGGCCCTACACAGTATGAGTATGTTTCTAATAAAGTGCTCAGTGAGCTGCATCGAAAAAATTTCATCACCTAACTTTCAAGGGTGTTTATGCAGTGACTCCTGGTGGAAAACTTGGCAACTCATTTAGTGGGAGCTATTTCTTTAAAGCAGTATTATGTGAGCATTAGTGTTTCTTTCTCCTAGGCTTCCCCTACAGTCAGGTAGTGTAATTCACTCTTTGGGGCACTAGGGGACATGCATTACTTTACACATGCATTTCGGGACAAGCTGCGAGATACAAAACCATCACTGACAATAAAAATGTATGGACTAAGGCAGTAGATTAATATTATAGTATTTTAGATATATTAAACCTCTAAGTTTAAAAGTTTTTGCGAGCGTTGTCCTGTCCGCTTCACCAAAGTTACATAGCGTAGTTAACACCATGCTGAGCTGGAAGTAGCATGCTGCCCCTATTCTGCTTTTGTGAACACAGTTGAACATGTGCACAATGATTCTGAAGCTGTTATATTAACGTAAACATAATGTTGCTTTATGGTACACTATGAGATCTTTGTGTAAGCATTCTACCTTACATTTACAAAATTTACCTGTGCAGCAGTGTAGGAGGAGAATTCAGCTTGTGGATTTTTAGAAATGCTGTTATATCCCTTAGACTAGTTGAAAACTTCATGCATATGACCTTCCTTAGAGCACAAACCCAAAAAACTCACCTTTTTGCTTTTCCTGTGTAACCCTTTTACTTCTACTTTGTCTTAGAGGCATGTCAGAGTGAGACGCCATCGCGCAAAAATGAAAACAGCTCTGTGAGTGGAAAACAGCCCTCTCTCGAGCGGAGGTCGAGGTCAACTCGCGGGGCCCAGGTGGGTCGTAAACTTGACCTTCAGTCCTGACCCTTAAGGTTCCACAGGAGAACAAAATCTCCCATCTCCGCCCCCTATCTCCACTCCTACACACTCTCTCTTCCGTCTGCTTGTCTAAATGACCATCCAGACTGTGCCAGGCCGTGTGGAGGACCCTGCAGAAAGAAGAAAAAAAAGAAAAAAAAAACAGTGAGCGGGAGGGTTAGAGAGAGAGAGAGAGAGAGAGAGAGAGAGGGAGTGTGAGGGAGAGAGAGAGAGAGAAAAAACAATAACAGATGAAAAACAGAGATGTAAAGGGAGAAAAATGTTGCTTCTGGGGGCATTTGTCTCAAACCGGAGAAAAACACAGCGCCTCACCTTTGCAGTGCGTGGGTCAGACTGCGCCTTAGGCTGACTCAGCTGCTGGGAGAGAGAAAGAGAGAGAGAGATAGAGAGAAAAACTCTCTCTCCCTCTGCTCTCCGGGGCGGAAGAGAGGAAGAGGGCTGCGCTCGGAGACGAGCGGAGATGGATAGAGAGATATCTTTAACAGCTCCGTACAAACGGGGCTCCGAGGACTTCTTTGTGAGTGGTCGCGAGTCGGCCCGGGTCAGCCTCCAAGTCGGGCCTTGTCTCTCTCACTCTGGAATCTTGTGCTGTGAAGGAGAAGGGGGGGAGGGAGCCGTCGCCCCTTTGAAAATGAAATGCATTATTATAGATGTCAGTGTGTTCTAAAATATAAATGCAATATATTGGAATGTCCTCTGCAGAGTGCAGGCCCTTCGTGGTTGGAGGAGCTCAGTGCTTAATTTTTGAAATATCTGAGCGAACCTGACAGGACCCGACTGTTCATGTCGGTTTCAGAAAATTCATTTCTTGAATATTTGTCCGGCTCAGGTCAGATAAAATAATTTTTATGAATTTCCTCTATTTCCCTTTGCTTCAGCATGTCCCCCTGCTTTATTCTCATTTTCTACTTGTATTACCTTTAACAATGTTTTACTGTATACGCTTGAGTCACTTGCTTTGTAGCAGTAGAAGAAACACCCAAGAGCCTTCACAGGCCTTACAAAGTCTAATGATACCTGGGAACTAAATATAAGCATTGTATGCATTACACTACTATTCTTATTTCTTGGTTAAGCCTTGCTTGGAAACCAAAGGGTTAAAATCTTGAATTACCCAACAAAAAAATCATTTTTTTCATCTACCTAGGTAAAGCCAAGTGGGCTTTCCCATTGATTATGACTTTAGGTACAAAACTGTTTATGCATCTCAGATTAGCATAATTAGAAAGTGACAATCAAACTTGGCATTGGCATTTACTCGAGGACTTGATTGTGACTACAAATTGTAGTGCTACCACCGCACAATGGACAGGGGAGAGCAGCAAAGCAAGTGGGGCCTAGGCTAAAAGCTAACCCAACCAGAACACCTCCCCACCCCAATCACTTAGCTAACTGCACACAATGCTAACGGAACTCCTAGAGAGGACATGCACATTATCCGATACGACTCAGGAATGATTACAAAAAATGATTACAATGTTCAAGTTACATTACTATTAACATATGCTGTGCTATGATGTGCTACTCTATAGAGTAACATAAGTATAAATAAGCTTGTAAAACCACATCTGACCAATTTACCCCAACCAAACTGACATAAATAAGTAGAATCTTAATAATTATTATTAATACATAGAACTACTTAAAATACTCAAAAAAATGCATTCTACAACACTAAATATAAAGTGTGTGCGTAATTCGGTTCAGTTTCATTGACATTTGGTTCTTTGTGTATTGGGTCTGATATTCTATGACCACCATAAATAGTCATGACTTTAATAGTTCATTATTTTTAAATATAGCTGAATTGAATCAGTGAAATTTAAGGTTTGATGAAGCTTTAAAATGTTTCCTAAAGAATCCCAATCGAATCGCATGATCGTGAGGTCACCGATTGACACCCATGTGTAAATTAGATGTACCTGTGCTCTCCTTTTCTCTCTCTCCCTCGATTCATTACCACAGCTGCAATGGCCTGCGGGGGGACGTCGGCCTGTGCGGGCCTTGAAAGGGAGACGGCGAGGACAATGGGGGAAGGGCCGTGGCCTGCGTTTAAAGGAAAGGGAGAAGGAGGCCGTTTGAGTGCGGATGAATAGGCATGAGTGAAAAGAGGGGGAGAAAAAAAAGAGTGCATGCGTGTGAGAGAGAGAAAGAGAGAGAGAGTCTGATTAATTATTGCGAGGCTGCTAGGTGCCGATCTTGCTTCTCACTCCAGTGGCTCGGCGCGGGGCTCTCGCCTTCGGCCGTGTCGGCGGGCCTCATTAGCTGGCCTCTCGGGACCTGACAGAAATTGTTAGCTGGATGTGATGGCCAACTCCGTCAGCCCTAGACGCCCCCACCCCACTCTCCTTTCCTCTATCACCCCCTCAACCCACTGCACCCCCCCCCCCCCTCGTCTTATCCGGACAGGAGAGAGGATTCCCTCATCCAGCAAAAAAGAGGGCCTTAACAAGGCCGCCTGTACAACACCTGTAATCAAACCGCTCCAAAAAAGCGCCCAGGGAACCGCACGGGCCGGCCGGCTGATTGGAGGACGAAGGTGGGGGGGTTTGTTGAGGCCGATCCATAATTGATGTGTGTGCACAATTACGGGGCCTCCAGACATGGGCGGAAAAAAAGTGTTGCACAAGTGCGCCTCAAGGATTGTTGAATTTTAACAGGCGTTGCATAAAATCAAGGTTTCTGCCATTCGGAGATGTGCTGTATAAGGAGGCTGCCTGATCTCCATGAGTGAACACCTCGCACGGATAGATATGCATGAGGCCTGGACTGTGCCTACATGTTTGATATGTGTGTGTGTGTGTCTCTATGTGAGTGTCTGTGTGTGTGGTTCTTTTAAATTTCGCTCACTTACAATTGATTAGCCTGTGTATGTTTGCGGCACTAATTTGGTCCCAGGTTTTTATCTGGGGTGTTCATTTGATTTCTCGCTTGCTGCTTTTGGCGAAGTAGGTTTGCCTGCCTTGTCCCAAGAGGCATCAGGAAACAGAACGAAGAAAACTGAACAGTGAGGCAGTTTTCCTTGCTTTTGTTCTGACGGCTTGTGGGTGTGAAGGTGAGCCGGACACCTCATGCTTACATGTACGCTCACATATACCTGCAGGTGAGAATTCCTCAGAGTCAAATCAGTGCTCTTAACTGGCTTAACTGACTGGGAACTTGAACAAGAGTAAAAAAGAAAATTATATTTCGCTGTAAAAGCATCTATGGCACTCCCTCTTCCCATTAACTCAGGTGCTATGCTAGCTAGTGTGTGTGTGTGTGTGTTTTGTTTTTATAATTTCTTTAGTTAGTACTGCCAATTAACCCCTGCTTTTCACACTAGGAGAGTAAGTCCTCGTCTCTTCCGATACACGCAAAGCCAATCACCACTTCTTTTCAAACTTCCGCTGTATCTCCAGGCTTCCGTCACACTCAGAGGAAAGACTCTTGGACTACGGCCGCTGATGGCAAAGCTGCATTGCTCAGGATTCGAAAACACAACCCCTGGGTCATAGTGGTAGGGGATTAGATCACACTGAATCACTCAGAGCCCCCCAGTGTGGGTGTCTGTTAGCTGACACAATAGAACAGTCAGTCAATCAGTCAGTGTTCTCCTCCATTTGTCGTAATGAATGGTTAAAAATATGCCTTAAATAAATTTGCTCACCACAAGATATGCATTTAAATTTGATTGAAATATAGTTATATATATATATTAAAAACAACAAAAATGATTCTGATTTGATGATGCAGCTAACATCCTCTTTAAACTGTCAAATCCTCCCCATAAGCCTTAAAAACAACATAGTGTGAATGAACCCTAACTTCTAAAAACAGGAATGGACAGACAAAAGTATTGAGATAATACTTAAAACACTGCATGGCTCCCTCATGAGTATTTGTGATCGGGTGGTTGAAAAACTCCCACACACTCTAATCTGCAGAGATTTACACTTCATTAAGCGATGATACTTCAGCTTTGCGGGAGGGGATTATAATGCCCTCATAAAACTCTTATTAAGCCTTAACAAGCCAGTAGCTGGTAATTAACTGGCTGTTAATTACTACATTATTAAGCAGTAACTTGAGTGAATTATGCCTTCCACATCACATAAATGTGTGTAATATAGTCCTTAGCCTCAGGACTACAAATAAATGGTCTCAATCTTGTCTCGGCCTTGTGATAAACAGGACCTATAACTTTTCTCCTGACCAGACGAGCGCCAGACGTCCTTTATTTACATTTAGCAGCTATATAAAGCGAGATGCATTTTAAATCAGAGGCAGTTTTTGTAGTGCACTAATTAGCAGCTAGTTTTCTTTCCTTGTTAGTTCACGTGCTTAGTCATATAAACACGATACATCAGGTCATGGTAGTCAAAATACAGAATTCTCGATTCTTTTCACTTTTACTTGATTCTGAACAGCTTGACGTTTGTGTATCAGGGCAGGGGAAATTTATATGAACCCCTTAAAAAGCTTTTGGTCAGAATGTATTATTACAAACTTCTATTACCAGAGAATAGCCCCTCCAGTTTGTACAGAAGTCCCTGTAGTTACTGAGTAATACACCTTAGTGTGTAATAAGCCTTGCAGAGGTTAAGGGGTTAAATCAGTATTGTCATAGAAAGTATTAATTTCACCAACCCCACCTATCGTTGAGCAAAAACACCTGGTACAAAATCTTCCTCCTCCTTTACTATCCGCAAGTGGCAGTGGTATCATGAGAGGTTCCCATTCCAGAACGTCTGCTTTTCACCATCCAATTAAATCCCTACTAATAGCATTATGTCCCGCCCACAAGGATTTTTTACCTGCATGCCCCGTTTTACTCTGAAACATGTTACATTGTGGAAGTAAAATGCATCATGCTGACTTTAATTAAAGGATGATAATGAACAGCTAAAATGTTTTGAAAAAAAAAGATTATTACTGCTATTAGATACAGCTACTTTAGAAAACACTTCATTTACTCGAATAATAGTAATTAGCAGCTTGTTGCAATCAGCAACTATTGGCTTGCTAATGCTGAGTGAAGGCTTTCTGAAAGCACTGTGAAGTCCTCCTATACTGCAGTGCTGCCAATACAAAAATGCCCATACACAAAGATCTGAATGCCTTGCTTAAAATTTGGATAAGGTGATGAGTCTGTCTGACTACAAGTCAATACTAAAGTCAAGTCAAGGTGCCCTAGAATGGAAAACTGTAGGCACCCAGGTATGGTTGAATAATGAGAGTTTGTAACAGTTTGGTGCATTTTAAATCACAATGAGTGTGAAATAATGCTTAGCCTAATGCACAGTTTGGGTGAAAGTGTTATTGTAACAGCTAACCCTAGCTGACCAGGTGAAGCACCAATCGGAAAAAGATAGTTGAGGGGTATCTGTGGCACCTACCATGTCAGATACAGTGCTAAGAACAAAGCTATTCTATGGTATACGTAAGCCAGCCAATTCGGAGCAGAGCTCCTGAAAATATTCATGAGCCTATCATGAAAGGGATGTAAATGGGTGCGTGGAACCTGCTAAAAATAATACTTCCAAATAACTTATATGTCGACCCCAGAGAAAAATTTTCAATATTGAATAAATGCTTTCTATGGTACCTTTGACAAACTAGTTAGGAATTCACAATATAACACAATCCAATGTGTTGTCCCTAGAACTTACCTCGTCAAACCCTGCCGATATGCAAGTAGCCAAACATCATCTGGGCGTTCTGTCACCGACATGCTTTGCAAAGAGTAACACGTTGCTGTGAACAAGCTGCGATGCTGCTTGGCATGCCAGATGCACCACAAGCACCATGGTCCATTAGGAATGCACTGCTTATATTGTTTTTCTATCTCTGCATTGAGATCCTCCATGGTGAAGACTGCAGGAGAGTGACAGGAGATGGAGACCCAAACCCTGTGGAGCTCTGGGAGATAATCAGCGGTTTGAGAGACACTAACTCTGTGACATTTATAAATATCAGTGTGGAAGAGCCGCCATGCACGGGCAGCATGTTTGTAGATATGAAAACTATCTGCTGCTTAGAACTTGGGAGATTTGGTGCCTGCAAGCAATATTATGGGACATGGTGTTATCATATTGCGTGTGTTGTTCCTTCAGATATCTGGGATAAAGGCAATCCACGGGCTGCTTGTTCAGTGGTGTTCCTGCATAGGAACGTGCAGATTTGTCTTCTCTAGGATTGGGATGCAAACAGGCAGGTTTGGTCACCCCAAAGTCAAAGGCAATGAAAAACTGCTTCCACATACTATATTCCCCTTCTGTGTTCATATGAAGTTGCAGCTGCCAAATACATTTTTTAAAAATTTTAAGTTGTTCTTTGAGAAATTTTATGTATGTGACTCCGGCTGGGGTGAAAAATGCCCAGATGCAGTTTTACAAGCCTATTTACAACCCTGTAAGCAAGGCCTACTTTGCCTCAGAATGAAACAGTCAGTTTTTACTTTTATGGTGGCCACCTAAAATAAAAAATCTTTGCTTTTATTGCTTTTTAAAACTGGCTCTGCTTTTATTGGCTAGTTTTCATCACCACAATGGCCCACAGTGGCATGACATAGCATATTCTAGCCTAGCATAGCTTTGAAGACTACAACAATACATTTTTATTTTATTCTTACTGGACAGTGTTGCTGTTCTCTCTGGGTCTACTCAGCGTCCACTTAGTGCAGTGTGTGGTTAGGTCGCTGAAGAGATTCTTGTGGCGTCTGGTAGGGTAGGCGTTTAGCCTAGCACACCGTTATAACCTGGCAAACGTCAGCAGCTTTTCTGTGATGCATGATCGACCGTAGCACATGGCTAAACGTTATCCCTCTGTTGCTCCAGTCCATCCTTCTCTGAGCAGTGACTGGCGCTGACTAACATTAGCTTTTAGCCATACCTTCATATTCTTATAGTGGAACAGCACTTGTTATTGTTTAATATTGTACTTTTACTTCTACATATTTAGTTCTGAACCAAATACCTGCCAAAGCAATGCAGCACCCAGTGCTAAAACGTCTGGGCGCTAGTTGACAAATGTACCTTGGTGGAAAAAACTGCATAGGCCTATATGCAAGAGGCAGTGTCAGAATAATCACACATTGTTACTAGTTTCAGATTGTGACTAAGGTTGTCAAATTCCAGTCCCGGGACCAAGTTCAGCATGCATTGGTGACCAAACACATCTGATTCTGAACTCATTAGATAACTAGCAGATATAGTGAATGTGTTAGAGCTCAAGTACTCTAGTAAAGTGTCAGCTGAATAGCTGTGCTTTTACTTAAGTACAAATTTTCAGTACTCTTTCAACCCCTGATTAAAACAGAATCACAGAGATATTGAGGGCTATTTCAAATGCATTGTTCTTTAAAATGGCCGTTCAGCAGAATTGCTAGTTGCAAACTCTTGTCGATTTGAATAAACCCCCGGGGGATGAACTAGCACTTTGTTGAAGCCCGCCAGGCCTGTGGAATGTAATAGAATACGAGTTACACCGAGTTAAAAAGTTTTAACACACACATCCATTCAGAATCAGAAGAGAAAGTAAAGCTCACATAACCAGAGGTCAAATACGTCTCAGAAATACAAGGATATTAGGGTGAGTACAAACTAGACGAAAACACAAAGAACCTCATTGCCATTGTCGCATCAGATCCAGATCTTGGTAAAGCTGCTTTGTAACACCATCTGTTGTGAAAATCTCTATATAAATGAAACTCAATTGAACTTAAATGATTTGATCTAGCAATACTCAATCTACTTGATCTAGCAATACTCAAAGGGTGTGTTTTTTAAATTGAGGTCGATGGTTTAGCTGCTTAGTCAACCTGTATGACCAGTTTGGTCAAGCTGGTCATGATGATAGAAGAAAGTTCGCAGGGAGTTCATCACGCTCATCATGAAAGACATCAATGGAGCAGCACAGCTAGCTAGTTAGAATGACAGCTGTTACCTCACCTCAGCTTGTCTTTTACAGTCATTTAACCCCCATAGGCAACAGAACAGTCACTGTTGTTAGCGGAGCAGCAGCATTGTCATTATTTTACACAATGAGCGAGTGGCCGACTTTAAATCCCGCCCACAAAAAAACACTGATAGGGCTGCTCAACAAGAAGAGAGACCAATCAGGATGCTCTCTGTGTCACTCTCCCTCTCTCGCTATGCCTGTCACTCACAAAGTGTGCGAAAAAGCCCAAAATACAGAATTCTGATATGCAGGATGTATGTAATTTGTGGGTATCAGGGAGCCACTATGCTGGTTAAATTTGGTTTTGGAGCTAAATTGGGTGGCCAGTTTACCCAGCTGGCTTACCAGTATAGGATATGTTTTTCCTCTCTGGATGCTCTAGTTTAAAAATGCACTTAATTGTATTAAAAAATAAGATTTGTCCAAGTATGCTGTAAATATATTACCAAATATGTACTTACTTATAAAAAAACCCAAAACATTAATATTATGCTTTAATATTATGCCAACTTTGATCACACATTAAACACAAAATAAAAAGAAGGCTTACTGAGTCAGGGATGTCTTTCTTGTGGAAGCATTAAAATCAGGTATGGTATCTTTAATCAGATAAGAAGAAACTATGGGATGAAACCATGTGATCAATCCTCGCACAGTGCTTTTGAGCACCCCTTCTGATCTGTTGTTAGTTTCAGTCTGTAGGGTGAACATATTTTGGTTGTCAAAAATGAGGTTACTGAGGATGCACACAGGCTTCCATAATGGTTAGGAAGTTGTGGCCAGGGGGCTTCAAGTAGTCCTAAGTTGTAGGACCGTGGCAATGTTTATGTGTGAAGTGGGAGTAAATTAGGAGTAAGGTTAATGAACTCATTTACCAAAACTAATAGGCTTAAGAGTCTTTATAACAGTAATAATCTCATTTTATTTCAACTCATGTTTTACAAGTAATAATTTACTTACTTATTTTTTTTTATCCATGTTATACATTTTTATTATTTTCATTCCAATAAAAAAACTTAAAATAGTGTATGTTGCCATTAAAAAAAACACTTTTCCCTGGACACTGTTCAGTCCTCCTGGTGTCTGACTGGCTATAACTCAATCTGGCCCACTTGATTTTACAGAGACGACTGTGGTAAGAAACAGTTTGACCACAGGTTGATGTAGATTCAGGGGCAGATAGACCAATTGTGATGGTGAGAAGGCAGGACTTAAATCAATGTGAAATTCCAGACATTTTACACATTTTGGTGGTGTAAAAACAAAGATCTTAGATTCTTTGATAATAGCTTTGGGGTTGTGGAATTGACCTGTAAATACACATGTTCCATACTAGGGTCCTTTTAAAATATCTGTCTATCTTTATATTTTAATCTCAATTGCATAAACTACACAAGCAAGCATGGTAAATGTTTCCCTTTTCAAAGAAGCTCCCCAAAATCCCCACAAAAGTGAACAATGAATAGAGATGAATAATTATCTATGCCCTAAACATGTCCTGAAAGTCACCTCACTGAACCAGTAATTGAATAACAAATGCAATCCACAAAGACAACAATCAGGATTGGCGCAATATTGACCAGCAGCTCACTAATAGAGCTGAAACACTGTGTGTGCTAGTAATTCCAAGTGTCTGTGCATACTAACCCCACTTAACACTGCAAGCCTCAACCCATTGTAATTCTGGCCCACAGCAATGATGAATATTGCTAGGGCGGTGCTACATTTAATAATAATTATAAGATGACTCAATCAGGAGGAATAGTATTGTTAAAACATGCCCAACGTATAATTAATACCTCGTTTCTATATTATACATTATTTGACCCATCTTACAGATCAGAGGTACAAGATAATTCATTTGCAGTTACTGATGCAAATCCATGATCTTTACAGTATGCTAATTTTGCACATCCTAGAATACTATAATTAAAGACACAGCAGCTTTTAATAAGCTTGGAGGCAAAGTAAAGAATGGCGTCCGACACAGCACACATGCTTTCAGTTTTTACAATAAAATATACTATTTAATTTTATCTTAATGTGTTCTGCCTGAATATGTTACCCATGCTATGTAATGCACCTCAATTAACTACATAGACTACATAGGCCGGAAAGCTGGAACTTGAACCAAGAGAGCATTTTAGGTGGATAAACATTGTGCACAACTGTCCCAGCAGAATTGTTAAGATTAGTACCTGAAGGAAACCCACAGGGCCCCAGAGAGAAATCACCAACGTTCTCACAGACTGAGACCAGAGCAGGGATCAAAGCCACAACATACTACCTGCTGCACCACTGTGCCATTCCGTGACGATAAAAAAACAAAACAAAACACAGAAATCATGACAAATAATGATTATGACTACATTGTTTTTGAGGTAAATAGTCAGATTTCATGTATGTTGTGTCATTGTTTAATGTACAAAAGTGTACAGTATTTGTACAAAAAGGTTCAGTTTTTGGTTGCACTGTTCTCCTGAAGCTTCCACTGAAACTTTTCTACTGAAGCTTCTCCTTAAACTCTTCTACTGAAGCATCTACTGAAACTCTTCTACTGAAACTCTTCTACTGAAGCATCTACTGAAACTCTTCTACTGAAGCGTCTACTGAAACTCTTCTACTGAAGCATCTACTGAAACTCTTCTACTGAAGCTTCTACTAAAACTCTTCTACTGAAGCATCTACTGAAACTCTTCTACTGAAACTCTTCTACTGAAGCATCTACTGAAACTCTTCTACTGAAACTCTTCTACTGAAGCATCTACTGAAACTCCCTTGAGCAAGGCCCTTTACCCTCTCTGCTCCCCGGGCGCTGGAGTTGGCTGCCCACCGCTCTGGGTGTGTGTGTGTACTCACTGCCCCTAACACATGTGTGTGTGTGAGTGTGTGTTCACTACCAGATGGGTTAAATGCGGAGGACACATTTCGCTGTACAGTGTACAGTGACAAATACGTGCACCTTTACCTTTTAAAGTGTCTACTGAAACTCTTCTACTGAAGCATCTACTGAAACTCTTCTACTGAAACTCTTCTACTGAAGCATCTACTGAAACTCTTCTACTGAAACTCTTCTACTGAAGCATCTACTGAAACTCTTCTACTAAAACTCTTCTACTGAAGCATCTACTGAAACTCTTCTACTGAAACTCTTCTACTGAAGCATCTACTGAAACTCTTCTACTAAAACTCTTCTACTGAAGCATCTACTGAAACTCTTCTACTGAAGCATCTACTGAAACTCTTCTACTGAAACTCTTCTACTGAAGCATCTACTGAAACTCTTCTACTGAAACTCTTCGACTGAAGCGTCTACTGAAATTATTTGACTGAGACTCTTCGACTGAAGCATCCACTGAAACCTTTCTACTGAAACTCATCGATTGAAGCATTTACTGAAACTCTTTGATTGAAGTGTCTACTAAAACTCTTCGACTGCAGCTTCTACTAAAACTCTTCTTCTGAAACACTTCGATTAAAGCATTTACTGAAACTCTTCTACTGAAACTCTTTGACTGAAGATTCTCCTGAAACTCTTCTTCTGAAACACTTCGATTGAAGCATTTACTGAAGCTCTTCTACTGAAACTCTTCTACTGAAACTCTACTGAATTCAACTGTTGTAGATTTAACATTCCCAGTCAAAAACATTTCAGAAACATCTGAAGCTACTTCTTCCAATCCTAAAAATACTATAAATAAAATACAATACAATAAAAACATTGATAAAACTGATACATAATCACATTTACTATTAACATTTATTAAACATAAAATAGAATTTTTACACTGATAACAAAAATTTTAAATAATTACTTGCATTACTTTTTTAAATATGTCTACCAAACAAGTCTATATTTAACTGTGAGAATAAATGAAAAAAGGATATAAATAATTTAATATTTAAAAAATAGAAATAAATAAATTAAATTAAATAAAAAAACAACATTTTAGGAACGTCCAATAAACTTTCTAAGTACCAAAATCTTAATGTTCAGAACATACACATAGAGCCCTATTTTAGGCAAGCTGTCAATCGCACAATGCACAGCTTGATTTAGGGCACGCCAGTGTGTCTGGAAGGCATGAAAATAGACTGTTGGTGGGTTTAAGATAGCAATGAGCATCGCAGTGTGCCTTGCACAGGGTGTAAGGGCACATAATGTTCTACGTACTAAAACGTCCAGCAAGGTAGATTTGCATTGAATTTAGAAGTACCACTGGGCCTGGTTGTGTCCAGTCACACAATTACAGGTATGGATCAGATTTAAGACTAAAATTATGATTTACTTTATAGCAATTGTACAACAGTACAATGGAATGCAATTTCGGCTTTGCAACATGCACCTCAGTGGCGGATGCTAGTCCTGGGAACCGAACCAGTGATCTTCCTGGTCCCAAGCCCACTCCTTTAAAAATAGCTGTTTAGGTTGGGCTGCACCATGCTAGTTGTATTTAAATTTAGTTTCAATTTACAAGTATTTGTATAGCGCTGTTTACAGCTGACATTGTCAACAAAGCAGCTTTACATGAATCCAGTAATTGGACAAGAGATCAAAAAAGCATAAAACATAAGCCTAAACCCCCTGCTGAGCATGCCAAAGGTGACAGTGGCAAAGAAAAACTCCTTCAGACCTGGAGAAAGAAACCTTGGGACCCAAGTGGGACCCATATACTTTATAAAATTATTAACGAAAAAATAAACACCATAAGCTCATTATATATTATTATAATATAACTAAGATAATCATAACAGAGAGTGGTTTTGGTTGTAAACAAAAGGGTTAAACCATGGGTTAAACAGTGGTATCTGCATAGATACAGCCAGGTGAGCTCTCTCATTTTGTTCGGACTCGGATTTTATTTTTTTAAGGCATTTAGCAGACACTATTATCCAGAGTGACTTACAAAAGTGCTTCACTGTTTACTCCGAAAATATACTTTGTATAGACTAGGATACAAAAAATACCTCTAAACTTAGATGCTATTAAATACACAACTCAGTATGGAGACCCCAATAATCAACACTACACTTTGCCCACGTAATCTTGGAAGAAATGAGCCTTCAGCCAATGTTTGAAGACAGCGAGCGACTCTGCCGTTTGGACACCCTGGAAAAGTTCGTTCCACCTTTTTGGTGCCAGGACAGAAAAAAAGCCTGGAGGCTGGTTTTCCATGGATCTTAAAGGATGGCAGGTCAAGCCGAGCCACACTTGAAACTCAAAGGGCTCTTGGTACTGATCTGCTTTTGACCATTGCCATCAAGTATGGAGGGGCTGGTCCAGTGTTGGCTTTGTAGGCCAGCGTCAGGGTTTTGAATCTGATGCGGGCAGCTACAGGAAGCCAATGAAGAGGCTGAACTTTGAGGTGTTGGTTTGCCTGAGGAAAAAGTTACTCTAGAACTTCTGCCAGGGCTCTTTACTAAAAGAGAGTAAAATTGCAAAATAGTTTAATAGGTCTGTTGTAAGCTTAAACAGTTTTTAAAACTAGAATGGCCAATAATGTTCAGGTGTATTGGCATTAGCTTAGTCCTAACATACTATTACATATTAGAATCCAAAAGGAGCCCTGGCAGAAATTAGCATCAGCATAGTTCTGCATTTTCATTGTGTTTTGCCCCATGTTCTGATATTCACAGCCCAAACTGAAGGCCTTAATCAACACAATTCACCACTGGTTTACAATTCAGCTCATTAAGTATGGTAGGCTTACTAACATGGACATGCTGACTAACTGTGGCTAACCAGGAATGGAAGCTAGTCACGATCCGTTAGCAAGTTTCCATTTATATTGGTTGGTAGCTGATCACTTTTGTTAATCAACATTAGCATTTTTGTCTGAAGTACATCTTTAACCTAAATATACAAATAAATGAATAATCTTCCATGTTTGGAGGACAATAAAACCATATGACGTTATTGATATACAGTCATTTCACTGCATTCAATAAGCAGTTCGTGTTCAGTTGCACTAAATATGATATTGATGAATCAATTTAGCATATTTGACGACAGACCTTTTAGAAACTGTTTTGGGAATATCATTGGCTGAACTGGCAAAGCAGCAAATCAGTTTATATTTGAATCTAAAAAGGGGGAGAGAGACGGAGAGAGAGAGAGATTGAGAGAGAGAGAGGGATTAAAGAGAGGGAAGGAGGACGAGAGGTGTGCATAAGCAGTCTTGGTGCGGCTTATAATGCAGCCCTGCCGCTGTATCTAGCGTCTTCACCCTTGGGTGTCAACAGGTGAGAGTGGGCGATAAGGGCTTTTGATGTTGCCAGCCAGAATTTATACCACCCAACTTTATTTCTTCTTCTAGACCTCTTGACAGACTTCAAAGGCCCCCCCTGCTCGCATCTCGCTTTAATCCAGGAGCACCCTGGTCCTTCAGTTCAAAGCCCCCTTCCCCTTCTCAGAAGCCCCCCTCCTCAAAAAAAAAAGCAACCCAAACTTTTTCTTTTTCCCCTTCCACTACAGAGTAGCAATTACAGCCCCATCTCGCGCACTGACCAACTTCTGTTATTAATTAGTCCTACAAAGCGGCCTCGTTTCCTGCCTCTCGCCGATTGACAAGAGTGAGAGAGACACATGAACAGAGGAGGCTCTTTTCAAAGGCCACTCAGACCGGCCAGGGAAAAGAGAGGGCGGTTTAGAAAGGAGGGGGAAAAAATAAAAGCAAAAGATGAGAAGAAAGCCTCTCGCTCTCCCAAAAAGTGAGGAGAGGGGTGGAGGGCACATTTGATACCGTGCTACTTGGAAGTGATTGAATGCTTTGTTGCCAAGAGCTCTTTACTAATCTTTACCTGACACAAAAAAGAGCCTTAAGCTCCAGAGAACTTGGAGGAACGGGCATGCGAGAGGGGCTGTCACGGGTGGCTGTCAGGCGAAGATCTCACCAACTCTTCACCAGAACCACCAATAAGAACGTTTCTCGTTTTTTCCCCCACTCTTTTTTTCTCAATGAGCTGGACGGTTGAGAAACCACTAAGAGTGAGATGGAAGTGGAGGGAAAAGAGATAGGACGATGAAGAGCAGGAGGAGGAGGAGGAGAAGGAGGAGGGGCAGAAGGGAAAGAGGAAGGCGGGCGTGATGAAGAGATGCACGCCAACAAGATTAAAGTCTTTCATTCGGATGTCCAGGCACTGTGACAGGAGGATGACGGAGCTGGCGGCGCTTTAGTAGTGCTCTCAGCTCATTGGCAAGGAGAGCGAACTGTGAGGGAAAATCCTAAATAATATTGTGTACGCCATTGTTCAAATCATTAAGCAGCCACCATATGGCATAGTATAATAATGCTCCCTCATTTAAAACAAGTCAGGGCGCTCAGGATTCCTAGTTCGGGAATGCGACTGTGTAATAAGGGTTGCATTGCTATAGAGGCAGTTGTCAAACCCAAACCTAGTCCCGGAGGCCTCATCCTCGTATAGTGTTCCCCTGCTCCAGCACTGGTACTGATCAGGCCCTTCCTGAGAGGAAGTAGGCGTGTTATGGGGCAGCATCAGTTTGTGAAGTTGGAAACTTGCTATGGAACCAATGGGACCAGTAATGGAACCAGGAGTGGTTAAACATGGGCTCTATCTGGGTTATACACTGGTACATGGGGTCTAGATGGGACCCATTTGAGATTAAGGTGGGCAGTAACAATGAAGCCCATTTGAGAAGCCCAACTGGGACTCAGGAACAACACATGTACAGACCCATTTACAGCCCATGTCTGCCATGGAATCCACTTAGCTCACTTTCCACCCATGTGAACTCCACATAAGTGTGTTGGCTTGAACCAAAAAACCACTTGCAGAAAGTTGAGCCAGGCTATCGTAACCCATTAAACAACAGAAGACAGAAATCATGCCTAAACTTTTTGTTCTTTTTATAATAAATGACTACCTGCTTAACACACAACCCAGACAGGTGATGCCTGTGAAACAAAGGTAAATCATCCAGAGTTCTTTAGTGTGCTCGCTAAGTGGCATGGCTTATAAAGTCGGGAAAATGTTGTGTATGTGTATCTATGTACACCAAAATTGTGCATCGTTGTATCTAGGATTCAGTACTGACTCTTGTGTCTGGCAGTATCTCCGCTCAAGGGCATCTTTGGACCACCCTAGTCAGACTAGACTTTAAAAAAAAGTCTATATTAATTCACACTAATAAAGTAGAACTGGTGTTTAACATGCATTGCTTTTTGAAATGTGCCTACCAAATATGAAAAGCCCAATTTAAAATGTTTTAACAAAAAAATAAAAGTTAAACACTCTAGGAATGTCCAGAAAACTTGACAGACTATGAATCAAAGAATTGTATCTGGGGTCTTTGTGGTAGATCTGGCTATCTTTTTAAAGGAATGTTTTCA
Organism: Salminus brasiliensis; assembly: GCF_030463535.1. Taxonomy (NCBI): domain Eukaryota; kingdom Metazoa; phylum Chordata; class Actinopteri; order Characiformes; family Bryconidae; genus Salminus; species Salminus brasiliensis. Next base: position 9,002,524 of record NC_132884.1, read on the forward strand.
CATATTTATATATTATTTATGCATTGACATGTGATTATTATTGAATACATTCAAAGTTATTTTTTAATAAAATTCATTCTTGATCTAACCTGCCCCCATTTTAGAATCATCTACAGTCCTGTTTATCATCCGACGCAGTCTGACAAAAAGCTTTTATCTCCCAAAGAAGAATTTTTCAGGAGAACTGGAATGTGGAAGTCAATGGAAGTCAATATAAATAATTTTGGAGCATTTCTATTGGTCCGTCATAAAAATTTGACACAATGTAAAGAACTGACAGATTCACATTATATCAAAAGTGAAAAAAGTTTTTTTCAACTTTCCTATACTAAAAACATTAATTCCAAAATCTAAAGGCATTTCCAAACCTTCAAATATTATGTATTATAGGTTTGACAGATTTTGTCCAAAGCAGTTTTCTCACAATACAAGTCCAGAAGTTGATATTATTATAAAAAGGGGGTGTTAAGGTCAAAGGTAAAGGGGTCTGATTTTGCCGCCCTGTCTTTTCCCCCCAGTAATAAGCCTTTGTAAAGCGCTGACAGGTGTGAAGGCCTCTGGGCTGTGCTCCCTGAAACCTTCCACACAGGAAGCGACCGGCTAAGTATTCAGCCGAGGGGGAAGCACACATGGGGGCGTTCGCAGGACCTGTGCGTTGACCCCAAGAGCCCCGGCCACTGCCGTAACTCAGACCCGAAAATGGCCAGATGTCCGTCAGAACCAGAAGTGCGCCGGCCTGTGCGTGTGTCGTGAGGCTTGTATGGTTAGCCACTGTGTTTTTCTATCATTCATCAAACCAGTGTCACCAGACTGGTTGGAGCGGTCATTTCCCACCGCTGCCCTCTGCACGAGGTCACGTTAAATGAAGGGTGACCCTCTAACACAAACATGATTAATGGCAACACCTGATTAGCTGTGATTTCCTTTACGTGTCCAGTGTGTGGTCAGAAGCAGGAGCTAGCATGCCCGTGTCGATTCGCTAGCCCCGCTCCATTATCAACTTAAACTCTTTGTTTATTCTGCCTGTAAAACCAGCACAAAAAAAACAACCAAAAAAAAAAAGTAGAGGTCCACTGGCGGCTCGGCTCTCAGGAAAATGGGTCTGTTTATTTGGAGTGTGTGGATTCCCTCAAAGAATGCTTAGCAGGCTGTATAAGTACTGGCACTCTGCAAACAGAGCGCTTCCTTCTGGGTAATACGGTCCCAGGAGATGGCCTTATGAGCCATTAACAAACTTCCCACTTCAGATGGGCGGCCACGGCGGAAAGAAAAACTAACACTTTAAAAGCGTAATATTCCTCTCCCATTTGGATAGCCTGATTATCTGCATGCTAATTCTCGCGCTCGCTGTAATTCATCAAGCTGTCACTTCTGATGAATATCAGCGATATTCTTCGCTCTGCCCCCCAACCCCCCCACCCCAAGTAAGAACTACTCACGCCAGCCAGTACGACAGTGTTAACCAGGCCGCTCATACATGTTTCAGTTCATGTGTCATTACTGTATGTTTTCATAAATTTTGATTGATCATTGAAGGAAATTGGCGTGGAGCGCTAAGACATGCAAAAAGGGACGTTTCCGAACTTAATTAATCTTGCGCTAGAAGTACAAATGGCCTTCGTCTGTAGAACGATTTCTTCTGTCTAAATACATTCCTTTCGAAACTTTCTGAATACACATTCATGCTCAGTCTGTCTGTCAGCTAGTCAGTCTGTCAGTCAGTCAGTCAGTCACTCTCACACATGTGCAAGCACCTATTTAATAATTCACTTTGTTTCTAGGAAGACACTACTCTATTATTAAATTAACCCAGGTTTGATTGCAGGAATAATTCATTTTGGTGCAGTACAAGGGAGCTTCAAAGCTGACAGCAGATGCTGAGACTGCAAAAACAAAGCCAAGGGAAGGAGACGTTGAGGAAGAGGAGGAGCGAGAGGGTGAAGAATGCTAGGAGTACTCTCTAAAGGTGTACAGTAGTTGACTTTGTACTTGTTGACTAGAAGAGCTCAACATTACAGTACTGTAAAAGTCAGAGGCCATCCTTCATATGCTTAACTTTCAGTCAAATGGACAAAGTACAAGTTGTTCATATGTGTTAAGAGATCATTCTGAAATTGTATTAGATCGAAGGTAATCCACTTAAATAAGGAACAGAAATATTATAAACCTTCATCTAACCATTGACCCCATCATCCAAAATCTGAGGAGTCTGAAGTCAGGAGTCTGAGGCCCTGTTCACACCTGGTCACTTCATGCATCTTATATCTGGATAAGTCCAAACCACATAATAATGTAACTGCATTTAATCCATATAAAAAAATGTAAACCAGCAATCTAAACACATCTGTCTCTTCAAGACGCATTGGACAACCAAAACCCCTCACAGTACAACCCAAACACCAGTAATAATTGCTGTTTCAATGAGCGACTTTGCATATTCCGTCCCACACAGTGACCAGATTTCATTCTGACTAACCAGAGACGGCTTTGAGTAATATGTGTAAATGCATGTGGCTAAAACTCTACCAGTATCCAGATACTAGTCACATTCAGTGACCAGGTGTAAACAGCGTCAAAGTGAGCACAAAAGCCTTATTTTAAGGTGTTGCATGAAGCTCTCCCCCTAATCACTTAACGAGATGCTGGCTGGCATCAGAAAGCAACACTAAGGCTAAGAGATACAGAACCGTCACTGGAAGTGGAAGAAGCATGTGGACTAAGGCGGTAGAGTAAAATTACAGGAATTCATATCACACATATGAATCATATTTGGGTCATGCAGTGTTTTGCAGTTCTTGCGAGTGTCTGCCTGCCCGTTTCTCCAAAGTTACATAGCGCAGTTAGCAGCGTGAGTCCGGAATAGCAAGGACAGTGATGCTATTTGTTTATTAAGGTTCTAAACAGAAACATCTCCAAGAAGTCCAAAAAGCCATTAAATCAACATTATGTAGCAGTTTTAAATTGAACTAAAAACCATGATTTGTATCTGGGGCAGCGGTGTAAAAATGAATTACACTCCATTTCTGACTAGACGCAAAAGATACCAATTCTCAGTACTTTCGTAGTCATGGTTTTATATAGAACCACTGCCTATGTATAAGAACCCTTTAAAGAATCATTTTTACAGATCGTATCATCATGTGAAAGGGTAAGTCCTATATAGAAGGTAATTAAATTTATATTGGGGGAAAAAATGCTACAGAGAAATGGGGACTTCTAACAACCATGCAAGATATGGTAGACCATTGAAACTGATAGTGAAACAGTTAGTAGAGCAGGTGTCTGGCTGGCTAGCTAATGGAAGCTGATCTACATCGAACTACATTACATTTTATGCAGCAATGTTTTTAATGTATAAAATGATGTATTTATACAGAGCACTGTAGCTTAAAATACAGCCACCATTAGTACACATGTCAGTTTGTGGCAGGATGTCTCGAAGGCTTTGGAGAAAGTTGTATTTCTGTAAATAATTAATTATATATGTAAATAATTCTAAATCATATACATTTTTTTATTTACACATTATTATTTACTTTTACAACTACACATTTAGTCGTTTGGACAGTGTTGTTTCTAAATGAGAATAAGTAAATAAATCCGCTATAGAACACAAACCTATTATTGTATATCAGATACTGATTCTTGAACACAATGTTCCCCGTTATGGTGTAAATATAGGCCACGCAAGCTGGATGCAAAGACAGTGAGGACAGTGGGATGGTGGACTGTTAGACCATGTACAAATGTGAGATTCCTACGTGGTAACACTCAGTGTGATCACCAAAAAGGACTAACCCAACACACAACCATGTGACAAACAACTACAGCGCCTGGCAAGGGTCCGGTGCCAGTGAGATCTGTCAAAGAAAGAGGTGAAGAAAGAGGGGGTGGTGGGGGGGTGGGGAGAGACACACACATACACACACACACAGACACACACACACATACACACACAGAATGCATTCATGTAACCCTGTAATGAATATTCATCGGCAACTGTGATGCAATGTGACATGCTCTCCTGGCATGGCACCTAGAGCACATGGCCACTGTTTTACAGGAAGGAAAAGGCCATGGCCAATCGTCTTACACAGCCCCGCTTGCCCTGCTTGGATCCAGCAATCATCACATGTCTCTCACTGCAAGCGGAATTTTGGAGGTTTTGCAGAATTACAGGTTCCCAGTGACTATCATTGTCTATTAGGCTGGATACAACCTTTCCAGGTCTTGGGATCGAGCTGCTCCGGACCCTGTATTACTTCTCCGAAGCCTCATGCAGGCATATACAGATATTTTTAAGTACTTTAGTTTTTCTCTCCAGCCCAAGCAGCATTTTTGAGAATCTCTTCATCCACACAAGAGCCCCAAACGACCCTAACACTCTCGAGTGAGCATGCCAGTCCAGCAGGGGCGTTAACACACAAACACAAATTTGTCAAAGAAGCAAGTTTAAGGGTGAAAACAGACTCTAAGGCAGTATTATATTCTGAATCTATGTTACAAATGTTAAAGCAACACTGTGGACAATATACTGGGCCCCCCCTACAGTCAGAAAGTGTAATTCAAGTTTTGAGCCAACACTAAAGCTAAGAGATACAGAAACATCACTGGAAGTGAAAGAAGCATGTGGACTGAGGCAGTAGAGTAATATTACAGGAATTCATATCATAAATATGAGTCATATTTGGGTCATGCAGTGTTTTGCAGTTCTTGCGAGTGTCGGCCTGCCCGCTTCTCCAAAGTTACATAGTGCAGTTAGCAGCGTGAGTTCGGAATTGCAGTGACAGCAATGCTGTTTTGCCTATTATAGGTCAGATGAGCAGCAGCATGATTTTTATAGGCTGATATTTTAATGTGAAAATACTACATAGTGTTGCTTTAATCCTTCAATCAAAAATGACCATTACAGTTGAACTTGTTGCCTCACTCATCCAACACCCCGAAAATGGCTTTGGTTCTTTGCATGGTCAAATGGTTATCTGTGATGGAGAAACTGTTATGTGCTGCTAAAGGCAAATGTTGTTTTTTGTAGCTCTTTAGAAAACCCAGGACTTTGTCTATAGAACTTATACGTAGGGTCAAATCCATAACTGAAGAATGCACAAGCAAAAAGGCTAGTGTAACTAAAGCAAAACCCAGAAAAGAATGTGAGGCAGAGCAAACAAAGGTCTATAGATACTCAAAGACAACCTAAAACACCTTGGGTTTTAGGTAATTTCAACATAATCAGAAAAGCATTGTGTTATTAATAGAGAACAATTCAACGAAGAAGATCATAGAAGGTCAAAAAACTTTTGGTACTTCTGGTTTGAGGGTTTTTTTTTTGGTAAGAGTGTATCTCAGGTGTCTGTAAAAATTCAGATTCTTATGTGAAAGTTATAATTACTTGTTAGTAATAAAAACATAAATAAATGAGGGCACAAGCTAGATGTTAAAACAGCTGTTTGTGTAAGTGGTGGCTGCTTCCCGAAAGATTCCTGTTTGTTGGTGTGGAAAATTGATCAAATGAAAAACTACCAGCCTTACATTAAGTTGAGCAAGAAAACAAGCTGTGGTTTAAACTGTGCAGCCAACTTAACATTTTGCCTCATTTAAGCTTCACACGCCTAAAGTTGCATGGAAAGTTTCACCATGTAAAAGCAACCCAAGAGCAATTTCAAATGTTTGCAGAAGACAATCATCCATGATGCAAGCTTCATTTCCACCCAGTGTCAGGCAAATCTGGAACAACCTCGCCATGTGGGTGCTTTGGACTACATTGTGACTTCTCTGACTTGTGTGTTTCTGAGGACGTCTGTCCCCACCCGCCCAGCACCCCCTCCTCCCCCTCTACCCAACACTGAGGGGCTGGCATGGATGTGTGCTAACAATTGGCGGTCCTGAGCAGGCCATTGTGAGCGGCACGGTAGCATTGTTGGTCTACGTTGTGCGCCAGCTGGCATTGCGGCTGGCAGTGCCGCTGCCACGCAGCACAATAGCCCCTCCAGAGCGAGCCGCTCAATAAAGGGACACGGACACAGGCACCTCTGTGGCACACAAGAGGCCCAGCGTCGTGAAAAGCGCCCCCCCCCACCCCAAGCCTGCCGGGGCAGGTGCTTCTGCCAACGGCTCCACGACGAGAATGTAGCATTGAGCGCTGACAAGGGCCTGGCAAGAGGAGTCCTCTTCTAAACCCCTATTGTTCAAGGACTCCAGAGGAAGTGTGTTTGTACTCCTGCCACTTTCTTGGCTGACAGAGCCAATACAAAGATCCCCCTGAACCCCACTCTCACAGTTATTCTCCCTCTCTCTCCTTCACTCGCTCTCTCCTGCTGTCGAAACCTCTCCCTTTCTACCTGGATTCGGCTCAGTGAAAACTCTCCTCTTGTCACATTCTATGGATTTTTTTTAGGGATGTGACATTTTTGCGCGAGTCGGGGTAAACAGCGTGAAGTGGTGGGTTGAGGCTACAGAGAGATTTATGAATAGCAAAAGCAGCATTTTGCCTCTGCACAGAGGTAAAGCGGCACTGAGACGCTAACCTGACACTGTTCTGGGAGTTCTGGGAGTGTTACATATCTTGCTTTGTTATTTCATATTCATACAGAACACACAATATTCAAAAGAACCTTTCGCATCAGTAAAAATAGGTGTAGACCATGCAGTGGTCTACCCAGGCCGGTATTCAGTCTGAAAGCCCTGCTGAAAAATCCAGCTCAGGACCAACTTTTGCTGGTAGCTGGTTTCAGATGGTCTAAGCTGGTCTTTGATGGTCAAAGGGGTTGAAAGCTGGTTATGCAGATGAAAACACAATCCTTGCTGGTAAGATAGCTGGTTAACCATCTCTTGACCAGCATAGTGTATGTTGCATTTGAATTTGGTCATTCTTGGCCATGCTGGTCGACCACCTTGGTTTTGTTGGTCATGCAGATCAACCAGCATGACCAAGTTTAGTTATACTGGTGGTAGCTTGGTCAGGTTGATCATGCTTGCTAAACCATCAAAGTCAAATGAATACTCCTTAGGCTGGTCAAGAGCTAAGCCGGTCAACCAACTGGAGCTGCAGATGCTGTTATTTCAGCAGGGAGATTAATACATTAATCTAGAACCATAACTGTTTATTTTTAAACCAGTTTTAACAGATTTTAGCTAATTACCCCCAAAACTTGCTTTTCCTTCCCTGATAATCTATGGTGACCATATATTAGTTTTCAAAAATGAGAACAATGGGGAAGCAGGAGAATCTGTTGTGGTTAAAATGTTGTGGTGATGACTTTAGATCAAAATCAACATGGCAGCTAGCTAGTTATGTGCTAGTTACAAGTGAATTTAGCAGTGTCAACATGGCTCTCTGCTTGCTTTCTTTATGCATAATCTGAACATTGACTAGATTGACATGTACACCAGTGGTTCAAGATCAGTCTGACTAAGCATGGAGTGGTAGTCAAAGTTGAAACATGTATTTCAGGCTTCTTTCAGGCTTACCTTACCTACATTTGCTCATATAACAGCCTGGTCTCAAAAGGAATTTGCACATATGCGACTAAAAGGCCATTTAAGGATTTGTAAAATGTTTACATAGACCAATCTAAAACCAATAAATATAGACCAATCCTCGTACATATGCACAAAGTACTGACAAGCAAAAAGAATGGTACAAACCAACCAGTGTAATTGTTTTTACCTGGACCTACACCTCAACCTCGACTTAACCTACTACACCCAAACCTAAACCTAACTATAACCTAACCTAATCTTAGCGTAACCCTTACCCTAACCCCTGTAATTTCGTTAACTGTTACCTGAACCTGAACCTTAACCTAACCCTAGACTTAACCATAGTGGAATGTAAAATTCTTAACATTTCTAGAGGAGTTTACATATCTCTCCATAATGGAGAAAAGCTCCATTCTGGAGAATGAAGCTGTAGCAACACTGGCTTCCAACTTTGTCTTTGAACAAGTGACAGACAGGTTGTGTGTATTTGACAAAACAGCGCCAAAAGTGAATGGGAGCTGTAGTGTGAGTCATACAAAATGTACGTATCATATATGTAAACATCTTTGCTTAAATGACACACATGTCTTGGGGTACACTTTTAGTCATATGTACGAATTTTATGAGATCATATTGCATATAAACACTTGCATAAAAACAAAGGGTCTGTATCAATCCTGTTTAATGCCAAAGCTGTCAGTACTGTTTTACGGCCATCAGTCTAAAATGCGTCACAGCCCGTTATTTAAGCAGATACTTGCAGCACAAGAGGAGGAGGAGACAATAAGGAATAGATTTTACAATTGGAATGCAGTTAGCAATTTTTGAGTTTTTGCGTGAGCCAAATATATTCAATATTCTGCCAGAAACATATGATAAGATATTCAAATGAAAACTGAAATTGATTTACTTCAGTGCATCATGATTTATCAGTCATAAACAGCCATGGTTAGCCATAACGGGACTGTGAGTAGTTCGGAGGGGTAAGGATTCAACTATACATGCCCCAGACCCACAGGTAGGCATTTAACCACCATTTTTCAAAGTATTGTGGTGATGCTCCACCACTTTGTAACTGAAATCCAAATAAGTATACATATACTCAAACTAGTGACAGCACCAATCGCAATCTCCATATCAGCTAGGGGGCAAGACATCAGACAGACAGTCTAAAGGGCATCTCATATGGATCTAAAGGCCAACACACACCAAAAAGTCAAAACCATTGTTGTTTACTAGGGTGCTCACTCCAGCACTGGCATTCGCCACTGACGCACATTGGCACCCGCTGACTCCCAGAAGGCATCTTCATTTTCCACGGCTAATGTTTCTAGCCCACTCACATGTGAGAAATGAACTAATCATGCTTTTTTACGTACTGTAAAGCATTAACTAAAATATTGTATTGTCCATTTTGTACTACGTGACGTGGTGTGGCTGGTTTGCGGCAGCCTACAATCAGCTTCAGGACCAATCAAAAATTCCCATTTCAGAAAACCTGCATGTTTATTGAAACAAGACTACAGCAGCTTATTAGCTAGGTCAACAATGATGTACTGGAGGGGAAACATGTATAAAAGCTGCTTATGTACTGGTTGAATTAGCATTTACTCACCTGTTCTCAAGTTTTCTGAGTTGACATCACCTTCTCTAAGTTCGTCCTCCCCTCCTGTCCCCTGTCTAATTAATGTGGACATTACACTTTAAAAATATGATTTTTGCAAAAGATCTCACAACAACCTTGCACATAATGACAGATAGTGATTGCTTGTCAATCTGCTGCTAGAATATCACAAAACAACTATCATGTTAGTTTTACACCAGTGTTTACACACCAGTGTTACTGATGAACATGTTCTCAGGAAGTGGCTGCTGCATGTTCCTGCAGTTTAGGGGTTGGGAATTGGCCTGTAACTTTTTAATTAGTAACAGTATATGAGGTTTACGGTAGTGTTGTAGTAAGGGCCGCTAAGGCTGAGTCTGAGTCAAGGCCAAAGCCCGGCACATCGAGTCTTATCTACCATTGATAGTTAAGCCTGAGGCAAGACCGAGACCAGGAGTGGCAGAGACAGAGATAAAACAATGATCAAGATTTCATTAAAAAAATACGAAAATAAACATACAAAAAATTCTCCCAAAAACAAACAAACAAACAAACAAAACAAATATATAAACAAATATATACAAATGTAAGAAAACCACATTATACATGATATATATTAATATATTAAGAAATAATTATATTTCATGATATGTTTTAGAAAATAGAACAAAATAATATACCGCCTACATTTGTTTATAAATTCTTGTTATATAATTATTATATTTACTAAGGTAATGTCACTAAGGAAATGATGGTGATGAGTCTATGTCCCTTTTTCTCTAACACTTAATCAGATGTCTCCACATAACAGTCAACTGAATATTAAACCAACAATATACATCCCATACATTTTTATTATTAAACATTAAAAAACTGATAATAATATAATTTCATTAATCTGCCCTCAAATAAACACTATTCAGTTAAGCCATCAGGGAATGCAACTCCACAATTGCGATCCCTGCTCAATTTCTCAGCGCATCACAATGCAACAGTCGGTATTCTGCATTACTACGGTAAATTAAAGTCATATAGAGAAGATCAATCAATCAAAGAAAGCCTTCAGTAAGGGTTGTACACACATACCATACATGAGGAATGACTGCGTTTTTGGACTCTCATCACTATGCATTCTGTGTAGCATAGGCCCGCTGAGTTCTGTCTGCTGTGTTATGTTACGTGATGCTGAATGGCATTGTGCAGTGCGTGCGCTACCCGGTGTACTACAGCTTTAATGGAGAAAGTGGAGAGTCAAGCTGTTCAGCACATTGATTTTTGCATCCTTGAAAGTGACCAATATTCAATAAATAAATTATTCAATAAAGTTCAGTTTCTAATTACCGTTACCTCAGACAGATGCTTAGGCTGGTTTTGACAACAATTTCCTTCACCCTGAGACAGGACCAATACCAACAGCAGGTGCTAAAGTGAGCTTAAAGGAGTGACCAATGCACTTTATGTGACCTGTAGAGAGTGAGATCGTACTCGGAGTCTAACTTATTTTGAACTTCACTCGAGTGCATGGAGTTGTTTAAGGTCGAATGAGCCATTTTTTGCTGCATTTTCCCTCCCTGAATGTTTGCTTGCTAGTGTTGTTGGCAGGGTCCAATTAAAGCCCTTGTAACCCGCCGTCTTCCAGTGTCAGATGTTTATGTATGCACATGCTTAAATTCAGAGAGCTTCGACAGTGCCTCTGTGAATCTAATTAGTGTGTGTGTGTGTGTGTGTGTGTGTGCTAGCTCACGCACATGCACGTGTGTGTGCGTGTGTGTACATGCATGTGTGTGCATGCACATGTGTGTGAGGCCCACAGGAGGCTCGTGACAGTTTAAAGATTGTTTTGATGTTGAGATGCCTCTCCCTCCTCCACCATGTGGCTCCTCTCAAGACCCTGCTGACATCACTACAGTCAAACTACCCTCATCATCCACTAACTCTCAGACCCCCCCTCCCATCCCGCCTCACCCCACCCTTTCCTCCTCCTCCTTCTTCTTCTTCTTCTTTTTCTCTTTTTTTAATCATTCCATCCAAACCTGGCAGCAAGTGCCCCCTCTGTTCCCCCTCCCTCCTTTCACTCTCTCTTTCTCTCCCTCCTTCTTTCTTCCTCCCCTCCCTCCCTCCAGGCATCTCCACTCCGCCGCTGTCAGTTCAGTACTTTTGGGGGTAGGCAGGGGCTTTGAAATGCATATGCAGGGCTGCGGAGCACTGGCATGTATACACTGCTGAGTAATTGTGGAGGCCAAATGTTTAATTGCACATGACAGGCGGAGCAGCAGGGAGCCGTGGTGCGGTGCTGCTCCTACCTCTCCCCACACCATGACTCTGAACCACCCAAAGCACCAGGGCGAGCACAGGGGGTGGGAGGGTGTAATGCGCGGGTGGGGGGATTACTTTAAGTAGGGTTGTTTGGCCTAACAAAGTTTTTGCCCCTGTCAAGTATGAGCACGAGAAAGTGTGTGTGTGTGTTTCAATTATGCTGTGGAACTTCTTCACGGCGGGGACGCCCATGGAGGCAGGCCTTATTTAAACAAACAGTTTGGTGAAAAAAAAGAAAAACAAACAATAAGAAATTATGCAACAGCAGCATCTTTGTGGGAATGTCGCATACAATCAACCGAGACATGTTTATAGCAATCTCAAACAGACTTGTTTATGTGCTGTCTGACGCTGGATGACTGTATGTAGTCTATAAATTCAAGCTTCGTCATGGCTGTTGCTAAGGTTTTCAGCTAAGCAGCTGAAAAGCCTGACTGCTTGTCAGGCATTATCAGAAAGCACTTGGGCAAAAAGCTCCATGTCTCATGATAATGAATGGTCTTTAGTTCATTATGCTTATTAGCCACTGTACATTAGCCTCATAGCATAGTGGTGCATTTATGCAAGTGTATGCAGGCCACTTGACTGGCTTCACTGTTTAAGCATAGGCCCAAATGGCTCAACAGGCCCATGTGGTGTGGAGAAAGCACATGCTAGTCTTCACCCTCCCAGCGATTCATGTAGAATCATGTGATGGGGCTCTAGCTAGAAAAATTTAGCTAAATTTGCCACTTTATTACCATCTTTCGATTGCAGCAGTATTTCTTAAGCCTGGTCCTCAAGGCTTTTTCCAGCTGGGATACACCCACTTTAACTTAACAATGGGTTCAATAAGCCCCAAAACATACTTGACACAAGGACACGAACACAGATGCTTCGAGATATGCACACTGACACTATGGCCCAAGGGTCGCGGGATCTAATTCAAGGTCATGCTGGTTTGCCATCAATGGCCAGGGTCCGAGAGATCACAATTGGCCATGCTGTCTCTGGGTGTGTAGATGGCGCTCTCTACCCTCATCACTCCCATTGTGATGCTGGCCGGCAAAGGCGGTATAAGCTGAGTTATCAGAGCTGGGGAATCTCTGTATATTTTCGTGTGTTTGTGTGTGTGTTTGCATGTGTGTGTGTGTGTGTGTGTGTGTGTGTGAATGCATGCACCTAGGTGGTTTGCGTCTAGGGGTCGGCCTCCCTTCCGACCCCTCTGTCAGACCCAGGGGGAAGGCGGCCTCCGAAACAGGAAGTAGTGCAGAGAGAGGAAGTGAGAGCACCTGTGCAGGTCAGCCTTGTCCCATCATGCCCAACTAATTTCAAACTTGCCCTCTGACCACCGTTCCCACGCTGCAGCAGGCCTGGCTTGCGGAGGAAGCCTGTCAGCCCCCATGTCTGTTTCTGATTAGCTAAGCTCGGGCTTAAGCCCTTATCTGATTAACCAAGCTCATAAAGGAGCATCACTGTTATTTTCCTATAGTCGCTGCAAATTAGCCCATTACCGACACAACAGGGCCGCGGAGAGAGAGTTAAGCACTAGAAGCCTGTAATGATCCCAGTGGTTGGCTCTGTATGAAACCAGCCACTTAAGTCACAATGCTATATCATCAAAGGGGTGACGCACCAGCAAGTGCTTTATCCCTTTAATACTCCGTAATGGGTGGACGAGATGCGGACTGAAATATGAAGTTATGCAACCTGGCTTTTGAAAGTGACTCCCTCTGTTTTCCAGCCATCTTGGGGCGACTCGAAGGAGCTTAGAAACAAAGGAACTTAATCCAGGCTGCTGCAGGGATAAGTAGCGTTCTGCAGCAGCGGCGGGCGGCGGGCGCAGACTTTAAGGCCACAGCTGGCAAGAGACTGTGGACATGTAAGGCCTGTTAAAAACATGGAAATTCAATCAAAGATGTTAAATTTGTCTTGCACATGAAGCAGAGACTGAATGGGAGGGGGGGCATAGAAGATGTTTTAAGGCAGTGTGTGTGTGTGTGTGTGTGTGTGTATGCAAGCAGCAACATGCTGGAAACAATCATTTTGTGGGAAGCTCACCTCAGCTCTGCAATCGGCAGCCACCCCAGGGTTTCTCATCTCCTGTCTTCAGAGCAGAGTAGAATTTAAAATGCAATCCACTGAGCGAGCGCAAAAAAAGCTAGAAAACTGATCCAGTATGGTCATATTTAATCATCCAAAAACAAATCAAAGACAGATCAATAAACAACAATCACTACAAATCACAAAAATCACTACAGCTTAAATGGGCCCTACAATGGAAAACTGTATTTATCTTGGTATAGTTTACAATAACGAGAGTTCAGTACATAGAACTGACATACCGTGAACCTCAGACACCTTAGAAAAAATCCAGCATAATCAAAACAGAGCTGTAAAGCCAACCAATTTCAAAACCCCAAACCCCCTTAACTCGTTAAATTATGATATATACATTTACATAAACTAAAAGCTCTAGTCAAAGCTGGCGGAATGGTAAAACCCTGTGCCAGTGTCAGCAGAAGTGGAGCTTAAACTCGGCACAAGCTAATGCTAGCCCATGGTAGCTTTTACCACAACCTGGACTACCTCAGCTGAACCAAATTGGAGCTAAAAGCGAGGCCCGGGAAAGGGAGCATGGGCACGGCTTACAAAGCTTACCGGCTACAATCTGTTCTTAATATCTGGTAAGACTTGGGAATAGTCGTAGTGTTTTTGTTACAGTGGTAAGACTATGCTGTAATATGAGGGTTTGGTGAGCCTCTCAAACTGCTATAAACCAGCCAATAAAAGCCCCCAAAACTGAATGAAGTGATTCATTCTAAGGCACAATAACGGGGTGGTAAATAGACATATTAAGTAACATTTTCACATTTTTTGCCCCAATCAAAGTCACATACTTAAAATATTTACATTAAATAACTTTGATTAAAGAAATTAGATTAAAATTTAAAAAAGCAATACAGATACGTTTACATGTCGAATACATACCCACTTAACAAATCAAATTCTTTTGTTCTTTAAAAGCATGTACAGAAAACTCTTGCTATTCAGACTCCGCACAAATAGCTTCTTTGCAAATACTGAAGTTACTGCTGAAGCATGAGCAGACTCATAAATGGTACTGGACTCGTGTGCGTATTCTGTGCCATGACATTACATACATATAAGTGAAAATTGCACAGCTGTCCACTTCATAATCAAATTTGCAGTATTTGCATAATCGAATCTTGGGCCTGGACAGTTCTTTCTGACAAATATGATGAAACATTGGTGTGCATAAGATTTTACTTTACTGCTTGTACCTAAACCTTTTTCCTACAAACATAAAACATAAAGGTCATATATATCATGTATATGTATATATCTGCATACACACTGAAGACAAATATATATTTTTTGGGTTCTGTCCAAAATGGTGTTTTCAGAGATCATATGCTGTATGTTCTTTAGGCCAAAACGTCTCAAAATAATGGTAAAACAGTGTTTCAGGAATCAGGTGGTTTGTAACTATACTTTATGAACAAAATATCGGGACACTTGCTCATTTATTGTTCCGAATTACAAAAAAATGTATCCTGCTTTTGTTGGAGTAACTATCTCTACTGTCCACTGAAGGCTATCTACTAGATTTTGGAGCACTGCTGTGAGGATTTGATTGCTTTCAGCAATAGTGAGGTCATGTTGGATGTCGGATGATCACCACCCCACCACATTTCAACTTCCCAACTCATCCCAAAAGTTATGGGTGGAGCACCATCCATCATTCCACAGCTCAATGCTGTGGGGGGGCTTTATGCCTCTTTAACCCATGCATGACATTAGGCATGGTGCCAATAGGTTCATGCTTATCTGCCCTAGAGAGCTCCATTCAATTTTATTGGCAGTACTTCTCCACAGGAACTAGACAAGCTGTGTGTGTGTGTGTGCATTTGCATTCGACATGTTTCTAGAATGACACACTTCACGTCAAATCACTCTGAACATTAGTTACATATTTCATTTATTTGGAATTTCCGTATAATGGAGGCCATACTGTATTCACGCAAATCAGGCTGCACATGCTGCAGAAGAAGGAACATCGACAGTGGTGCACAAGGAAGCGAAAGCATGAGAAGTAAGTGGGTATCCAGGCTAGGCTTAAAGCTAACCCTGTACTAGCAGCATTCCAGATGGGGCCATGCAGATAGCAAGGCTAACTGCACTGATAGAAGCACTATCCAGTAAGACTGGCTTGGGCAAATATTACAAAACCTGGTCAGATCAGTGTTCATTAAATGATTAATTAACATGCCATACAGACAAAAAGTTGAATTCTAAGGCCAAATAACAGGAGTGTAAAACCGCATCCGCATTTTTCACCCAACCAAAGTCATATAGTTAGTATTTATAGATCAATGAACACTTTAAAATACTGAATAAATGCAGTTTATGGCACCTTCAACACTTAGAAGTAATCTCTGAAGAATTGTTCTCACAGCAACAATATTTACTATACATTTACTGGATATTATCTGGGATATAATTTTTGTGAATACACAACAAACAAGGCGGAAACATCTCTGCGTCTGTCTGCGTGATTTTTTTCCCTTCACATTCCTGGAGTTCATCAGAGAGGTGGTCACGTCACTCTGGTGGAGTGCTTGGCTCTCAGCCAGCTGCACTCGGCTAACGGAATCTGAGCCACGCGGAGGTCGTTGCCATAGTGAGGGAACACCGTGAAGAGGGGGCACTCCACCATACCACTGTGAAGGAAGGAGTGAGCGGCCGAGGGCCCGACCTTTGACCTCTGCCTGGCATCCAAAGCCCCCGCTTTCACACCCAGACGCACACAAACAGACGCAAGTACACACACGCTTCATTCTTATATTCAGCCACGGAATTAACATAATAAAGCTTAAGGTTGTGTGTGGCTTCATCCATGGTGACACCTTTGTGGGAATCCTTCAGAAGATCATTACAGATTTAAAGCAAGGCCCCAAATATTTGTCAACTCTTTTTCACACTGCAAAATGCAAAAAAAAATATGAGGCAGAAATTCATATGGATGTTTTAGTAGAGGAGGATGGAGCACCGACTAATGTGGGGTAAAATGTAATTTTGAGCTCATCTGTAGTAAAATTATTTAAGTAAATTATTTATGTTTTTTTTGCCTCTGGGCTCCCTCTATAGTTGTGGAGTATAAAGAACATGCTTGTATTCTCATAGCAATGTCATCTGTGAATCCACACTCCTCATATTTTTTCATTGTAATTTGTGTAAATAAAGCCCTATTCGAGCTGGATTCGTTTTACCAGAGGAGGTCCAGTAATGTAATCTGTATGTAATTTCATGCACTGATGGCAAGAACTATCTGGAATTTCCCAAATTACCTTAAATAGCTGCATAGACTGAAACCCTATAGCCATTTAGACTGAAAATCAACAACCAAAACTGACTTCCAGAGGTTTTAAAAATAGCATTAGGATATCAAAGTGAGCTTCAAGTGACCAAACACTGCTCACACCATGCCAAAGTGCTTTTTATTTTCAGTCAAATTCTGATTAGGCCTTCATCAAAAGTCAGTAGATTACAGCAGTCCAGATTACAGCAGTCCATCTAAGCGGTTAGCTTCTTTTCTGGTTGCCAAAAAGGTGCTTTCATCTATTAGCAGACTTAGCTGTTACTTTAACATGAGGTCAGTTCAAAAAGGACTGCCATTACGTTTAGATTTCTGACCTTTTGCCCGACACTCTTATCCAAGGAATCAAACCCTAGATTATAAAAATACAGATTCATACTGGATTACAATGTTGGATAAAAACACAGATGTTGCCAGTAGTCATATTTAAATTACAGCAACTCCTCAAGTCAAACCAATCCAGCTTCAATAGTGCTTAAGCCACACTACTCAGAGAGAAAGCTGACCAGGCTAAAGTACAGCCTTTACATGGTGGAGTAGTCTTTCCAGAGAATCCCTATACTTCCATATAAATCCAAAGCAGTTCATTTGGCTTGTTTTATGCCCAGATTCATCAGATTCTAGATGTTCATCCATCCAGCGTCAGGGTTGTGGTGGGTCCCGAGCCTAATCAGAATAATTAGGCAAAAGATAGGCAAAGATAGGGTGCCAGTCCATCAAAGAGTATTTAGCAATTTAGTATAGCTAAATCACATATGTATTGGGAGTTAGGAGGAAAGCAAAGCACCTGGAGGAAACCCACACAGGTATAAGAAAAACACACCAAACTGTTCACAGCCAGTGAGAATTGAACCCACAACCCCAAGCGCAAGTTTTAGGTCTTCCACAGCACCACTGGTTCGATCAGCATCAAGTTGTATTTTATTTGCACTGATTTACGAGACTTTTTAGCACCATTGCTCCACCTTTGCTAATAAACTTCAATTCATCCATCCATCCATCCATCTATCTCCTCATCTTCTTACTTGCTTTTTTCTGGTTAGGGTTGTGTCAGGTCTGGAGCCTACCTGGATCATTGGGTGCAAGATAGGAATACCTCTATTGCCAGTCTATTGCACCACACACATGCATTCACTCACACCTAGGGGCAATTTAGCATGACCAATTCACCTACTGTGTGATATTTTTGGGAGGCGGGAGGAAACTGGAGTACCCAGAGGAAACCCGCCCAGAGGACAGGGATTGAACTCACAACCCCAGGCCCCTACTTCCATGTAAAAGATGATTAATCTTGCTCAAATTGTGTCTAATCTTGCTCAGACCTTCTCAATAACTAGCTTTCTCCCCACATTCCTCTTTGAGTCAATATTTCTCAAAAATGACCTATTCCTTCAGCATACTCTAATGGTAGTAGTGGCCATGAATAAAGTCTTACAATAACACACATGAGCCTAGTTACAAAAGTCAGGAGAGACAGTTTAAGACCACTTTCTGGTCCAGCACGTCTGACCTGTTCTCATGCTGATTTGTTTTTTCTGGCTTTCTGGAGCTTGATGGGGCCTCGTCTTTCCTCTGCCCAGCGTGGGGCGACCTTCCAACTCTGTGGACTAAAAGCAACACGACTCAGCACTCACTGCATGCTGGGTCCGCTTCCACAAGGGCCTAAGGGTCAGCCACTCTCTCCTGCCCTCTGTCTCCTCTATCCTCCACATACTTTCCCTTTCTTCTCTTGAACTCTGGCTTTAACCACGTCAAACTGGGCCTGCCTTTATGATTATGACAGACAGTGCTGGTAGAGGGTTAACAGCCCAAAATCTCAAAATATGGTGCATGTTCTAATCCTATATTGCCGGATTGGGGTACTTGATCTTGGTAAAAATTCCCCTATTTCATTATCTGATAATACTGTTACCAGACACTAACCAATATCCCTGAACTCCACTCACTAAGTGACAGAGCACATGCTCTGTATCTTACCTTGGCAAATGTTAGCCCCACAGTGTTAATTCTTGTATTGTCTTAAGGGTCAAAAACAGTTGTGGACAGTAGAAAAATGGCTTAACACGCCAACAAGAAAAAAACAAAAAAAACAAAACTCACGTTTGTTCACAATTCCATGAAAGCTGTACACCACCAGGGTACATAGACTGGGTCATTGTTGACCCTTAGGACAAGGGTAGTAAACAGATAAGAGTACACAGGGGTAAATTGTGCATCAGGGCTTATATCACAATGTGTGAACCCAGTCTGCTTGAGTTCTCAAGTCTCACTTTTTGTGATTTTGCTGGTCAGTCAGTGTGGCAGTGTTCCCATCATGCCCTTTGAACCCGTCACTCACAGATTTGGACCTGGGTCTCAGTGTTGTGTTCGGCTTGGAGAACTTGTGTTCAGCACAATAACTCTGTCAAGAGACTGGCGTAATCCTAATCTTACAGGACTTACACGACTGACACTGTATTTAAAGCCAAAAGAGTTTCATTCCAAAACCTCGCTACGGTGTTAGATGATGGCAAAATAATCATTAACTTGGTTTCCATTTAAACATTTAGCGATTTTCTAGCGAAGGTGCTGCCACCATTAACAGAGGAACGCCAGTTAGAATCCTAGGTCATTCTGCTTGCCATCAGCAGCCGGAGTCTGAGAGAGCACAAATGGCCATGCTCTCTTAGGGCTGGGCTGTTAGCACTTCCTGCCCCACATCACTCCTAGTGTGATGTTGGTCAGCACAGCTGTCTGTTAGCTGTTGTATTGGAGCTGGGAAGCTACACTTGCTTCCGAGAATGCTGGCTTCCCAGTGATCAGAGCAGACAAGTGCTAGTCTTCTACCTCCTACTGTTTGAGACATTGCTGGTAAAAAGGGGGGAATTCACTTGAACTGGGATTGGGTAATTGGCCTTCCAAATCGGGTAGAGAACTGATAGAATGGGCTAAAATTAAAAATTAAAAATGATTAGGCCATCATAATTAGGAGCAGCATCTAAACAAGCAGAACGGAAAGATTTAACTCGGTCTTTGCTTTTAGCAGAGTCATTTGCCATCCTTTTATGACAGTGTTGTTTGCAGTTCAGCCCACCTAATGAGGGCCACTCCAACTCTATGCCACCCCAACGATGTCCACCATAGATCTGGTAGCACAAACGCACCAGACAATTCTACAAGAGCACTGCAGAGCCATCTGGATTCGGCATTTCAGAATGTAGAAAGCAAACTTTGAAAAGCTGATGTCAGGCTCAGACCATCAGTAGGGCCGGTCATTTCTCCAGTCACTGGCCATCCATGACACAAGAGAATCATGTGACCTACAGCTTGATATGGCAGCATTTATTCCACCCCCCACCCCCAAGCATCCTTTTTTTATATTTTCACACTTTTCACACTTTTCACATTCACTTTTGCATCTCGCCTTAGTGTAAAAAATGTTTTTACATTTATTTATTTTTTATATTTGGGGGGCTTTGGGGGCTTTTTCCATTTCAGTCTTTTTTCACTGGAAGACAAACACTGATGAATGGCATTTAATGCTTTTTTAACCAGACCTATAATTATACACAGTTTTGTGCAACACCGCAGTGGTGCTTTCTAGGGAAATGATATATTGGGAGACTGCATTTCAATACTACATTTCTCCTCCCATCACAGCAAGAAGTGAAAAAAGTAAAAACAGAAATTCAAGGGAGTTGTTTGACAGCTTTCTATATATTTGGACATTAACTGTCAGGTTGATTAAAAAAATGTTGGTGTCATTTATATTAATTACAGTGTAATAAGCCTTTAATACCTGTATTAATTACTGATTAATTAACCTGTAGTTAGAATGTTCAAATGTATCACTTTCATTTTTTGTCTCATCTGATTCAGTCAAACTGAAGCTTGCACACTGCAGAGAAAACCATCCTAACGTTTGATTTTGCAATTGCACATTTAATTTGACGACTTTCCGACTAATTTCCTAATGTTTTGATTCTTTTGGAAACTTGCTATTGTTATTAGGTCTTCGTTTTACCTTTCTGAGCTGAGAAAATCATATTTCTCATCTCAAAAAAGATGATATTGCACTTGTCCCAGCATGTTTGCCTCTGAAATTTCTCAATTTCTCAAATTCATCCCCAAACTGACCCTAACATGCTAGGCTGATAATTGAAGGACGCGTGTTTATCTTTTTTTTTGTTGTTGTTTTGCTCAGATCTTTTTTTTATCCTCTTTTCCGCACACCTTGCACTTCCCTTAATGCTGACTTTAAAACGCCTTTGTTAAGTACTGGTTTACTTCTCTTTGAAGAATACATCGTTTCCCCCACCCCACCACCAATTGCATTTCATACTTCTTCATCTGCCAACATGATGGATTAGTCTGATTTTAGATCATAACTTTGACAGGGCCGCGAAAAAGCGGGCAGCTTTCGTAAGATGCGGCCTCCCATTTGCTGATAGACAATAAATCTTCTCCGGAGCACATTCTTACGCAAGTGCATTATGTCTCCTGAAGGTTAACCAATTTCCAGGCTGGATTTGCTATTCAAACGTGGGGATTTAGACGCAGGCCCAAGGTTTGGACTTCGCAAATGGACTCAATGAGGGAAAAGGTGAGGCCGGTGGCGCAGTAACTCTATTCATGCAAGCAAATTCCCAAACTGGACGTGGCTTGGGGGGGAGGGGGGCACACAGGGGGGGGCACACGTCTTCATAAGTGCAATTCATGGACGTAATGAATGTCTGGGATTTAACACAGGCATTTAATAGATGATTCTTCCGTGTTTACCGCGATAAGATACATCACAGTCACCGTGCCGTAAAAAGGCCTGTTATTAGGACGGCAATAAACAATTATTGTTCCCTCAGGTATTCAGCTACTTTCGAGCACACACACACACACATAGCACGACAATCGCAGCTTGTGCAGGTGTGCTTTGCCATTACCTGCGCACACAGACACGACAGCCTCGCAACAAAAGCCTGGGCCTGCGATCGGTGCGCACAAATAATTCAAATGTCACATTTTGAATGTCATCTTCAAAAGAGCTCCTTCCGTCAGCTCCAAACTCATTATATAGGAGGGGAGAACAAAAAAAAAAATGGCGGGGACATTGTTTTAGGCGCGCGAGAGCTTGATGCCGGTCTAATTAATAAAGGGGCTTTTCTTTCTCTCTCTCTTTTTCTCTCTCTCTCCCTCTCTCTATCTCTTTTTTTGGCTTTTGAAAAGCTGGCGAAGGGGAGCGCGAGATTAAAAGGTGCTCATTGTTTCCTTTGCAGATTTTACAGGTTGAGTTTTAATTTGCGCGAGGCGGCGAGGAGCCCGAGTCCAGATGGTGCGATAACCCTGCAGAACAGCTCCCACCAGCCACCGCGATAACAAATATATGCAGATGAGGGAGAGAGAGAGAGCAAGAGAGAGTGTGAGAGAGAAGAAGAGAGGGAGAGAAAAAGAGAGAGAGAGAGAGGGAAGCAGGGGGCAGAGGGAGAGTGAGACAAAGGGAGAGAAAAACATGGATGGGGG